>NC_142946.1:9036653-9039153 GCF_046866305.1 Octopus bimaculoides
CATTGCGCCACCACATTACATAATATTTGTTGAGCAGGAAATAATTTTTTGACCAAACAATGGCGATTTTGCCATTAAATGCAATACTGAAATAAGAAACTAACACAAACCAAATAATCCTTTTCTTTATTGTTTAGCAAATAAATTTCCTCAAAAATTTTAATTACACATCTCAGGATAAATATTTCTGCTAAACTGGCAGAAATACCTATACGGCTAGCCATTTTATAAAAGTATTAGCAGCGTAAATGAACAAATATAGGCACAGGACTGGGTGTGTGGTAAGTAGCTTGCTTACGAACCTCATGGTTCCGGGTCCAGTGTCTTCTACTATAGCCTCGGGCCGACCAAAGCCTTGTGAGTGGATTTGGTAGACGGAACTGAAAGAAGCCCGTCGTACATATGTATGTATATATATATATATATATATATATATATATATATATATATATATAATATGTATGCATGTTTTTATGTATGTAAGTATGCAAGGAAGTATTTATGTATATATATATATATATATATATATATATATATATATATATATATATATATATATATATATATATATATGTATATATATATATGTATATATATATATATGTATATATATATATATATATATATATATATATATATATATATATATATATATATATATATATATATATATATATATATATATATATATATGGGAGAATATACAAATAATAACAACAGACGAGGACAGGTGGTGTAAATAACAAAAGGATGTATTAGTATGACGCTCGGGAATACGGAAAGTCTTTGACGTTTCGAGCTACGGTCTTCAACAGAAAGAATACGGAGACAAGGAGAAAAACACGGAGAAAAATACGTATATATACGTATATATAATCAATAACGAATCTATAATGACTACTGGAAACAACTGTAAGGCAGATTTACTACAATAAAGAAATATGTAATGACCGTATAACTTCGGATCCCACCACAAAAATTAGCGGAATTTTTGATTGATCTAAACAATATTGTTAGCCTGGTGTATTGACAGAGAGCTCATAAAGTACATTATTTACGTACCGGTTTCACTTCTAAAGCTAAATAGTTATTATAATATCCATGCGTAATGCCTCGCTGTTAACTACCATTTAAAATATACTTGCGTGTATCGATCGGAAGTAGTGTAGTTAATAGACACTAATCAACAAGCGAAGTAAAGCCAAGAAAATTAGTAAGTTAAGCTAGTTGTCAATGCGCTTGGTAACAATGGAGATGACTTCATGTGCTTTCAACATTAGCAGACAAATATATTTTCAGAAATGTTATTCAAATGAAAATTAAGTGTCGTATTAAATTATTGATTGAAATTTGATTTACATTGGAGAAAGAAAGTGAGATAGAGCGAGAGATTGAGAGAGAGGGAGAGAGAGAGAGAGAGAGAGAGAGAGAGAGAGAGAGAGAGAGAGAGAGAGAGAGAGAGAGAGAGAGAGAGAGAGAGAATGAAATGTAGGATAAATAAATAGATGTGTATTTTTGCATATTTACACATATTATATGAATATATACACAGATAAATACACAGACATATATATATATACATACATACAGAAAGTGTGAGAGAGAGACGTATACTTCTTTATATGTGTGTTTGTGTGTGTATATATATATATATATATATATATACATTTGCCTCTGTATGCTTGTGTGTAATAATATCGATAATAACTATAGTAAGAGAAGGCAAGCAACATATAATATTATCGTATTTGAATGTAGTTTCATATGTAAGGCAATTTATTTGCAAGGCTCGCAAAAACCTTATCAAGTTTGTGCAATGCATAAGTTGGCTGTCCTTAGCAACTCTGTGCTGAGATAAAACACTGATACACACGTAATTATCTTCACTGTGTAGAGAAACCGATAATTCATTGAGCGGTGAATAGAACTGGACAGGAAAGCACGTAATATATGCACACCACTGAAAACGTGATGCCCAGTACACAAGTACACATATGTACATACACATGAAATTTTGGGAAAGGGGGAAAAAATAATACGCAAATAAACTGTAACGGTTGATTAATTTTTCAAAAATTCTAATTTTATATTAGTTTAATTTAAAAAAAAAATATATATTTCTAGTTTTGTTGTTCCTGTTGTAGTCCCAGGTGAAAATTAATACGCAAATAACTATGATCAAATGTATTTTTATCATGAGCATAAATTCAATTTTAGAATTGAATTTATATGCGTACGTAAAATAAAGACAAAGGATACTATTAAACATTTAGGTAAAACAACTGTATTCATAGTCTTTCGGATAAATTGTTTAGAGCATGTTTTTCCAACAATGTGGTAGTACTCGAAAGATTTTTGCGTTGTACTTTTTTAGAGTCACCAGTCTTTATTTCACTGTATTGGTCAGATTTTAGCTTTATTATCTTCGCCGATATCATTTGCTACCATCTTTCCTAAGTGCTAATACTGCTTAATTGCAGGAGGAACGTGAAATGGCAGA
>NC_142946.1:9044153-9049153 GCF_046866305.1 Octopus bimaculoides
ATAACTAAATACATTCATACGCATATAAGGTAGTGCCCCAGCATGGAGTCAGTTTAATGACTGAAACAAGTAATATATATATATATATATATATATATATATATATATGTGTGTTGTGTGTCTGTGTTTGTTCCTTGATCATCGCTTCACAACCAGTGTTGGTGTGTTTGCGTCCACGTAACTTGGCGGTGCAGTAAAAGAGGCCGATAAAATAAGTACTACATTGACAAAATATAAGTCCTGGGGTCAATTTGTTCGGCTAAAGACGGTGCTCCCGCATGGCCGCAGTAAAATGACTTAAACAAATAAAAGAATATTGAATATATATATATACATATGCGTGTGTGTGTATGTGTATATATATATATATACATACATATAAACATATAAACACGAAAGCATTGTAATAGTGCGTGTGTGGATATGAGCGTTTGATTAATTTATTCAGTCTATTGGTTTCAAATTTTTGGTAGAAGTCCAGCACTTCCAGAGTAAGGGTCAAGTCGATTACATTGATTCCGGTGATGAACTGGCATTTATTTGATCGACTTCGAAAGGATGAAAAGTAAAGTCGACCTCGGTGGAATTTGAACTCAGAACGCGAAGACGGACGCATTGCCACTAAGTTTTATCGCCAGGCGTACTAATGATTTAGCCAGCCTTAGTTTATCTATGTATTAATCGAATATTCTATTTACTCCAATATGAATTCCTGAAAGTTTCACATACGCAAAATATGCTTGTAGTTGTTCGTATTCTGTGTTTTGATGCAGCCATGACTTCTAAATATGGCTGAGTTGCACGAGATATAAGGAAAGCCTCGTTTTAATTTGGCTTGACGCTCACGTAGAGGAGCTAGTAATGCGATAATTGCTTGGGCTTTTAGTGAAAGCAGAAAGGGAGGTAAGTCTGGTGCAATAAAGAAAAATATTCTTCGTTAGAAACTCTAGGGGAGTTTAAAGTGTCTTTCAAATAACGAAATAGTAAAACGACTAATGAAATAGTAATAACAATAAAACCTCCAATGAAATAGTAATAAAAAGTAATCGTTTAAAATTGACACATATAGAAGTGGGTGAGTACATGAATAGGAGAAATATGAAAGTTAAGCTTTCTTGTGAAAGGGACAGTGGGCTATTGTAATACATGCAGATATGAATAGATATAAAATCGAAAGCTGTGAGCCACTGAATGAGTAAAGAAGAACTAAGTTAAGAATGACTCAAATAATACTGGAAAAGCATTTATCTGGTTTTCAAGATTCCACATAAAGTGAGAGAAGTCTGTAGGGATTCCGTGTGCATGGACCTGAAGAAGTGTGGATTCTTAAGGAATCTTTCCGTCAAAGCATTGGCTATGAATCGAATTTAATTCTTTTGAATATCACCCTGTAGTGTGGAAGATTCCTTGTTGAATAATATGAAAAGAAATCCCTACAGTGGAGAAACAGTTTGACTTTGGTAGTTGAAGTTGAAGTATATATATATATACGCATATCAAGCTACATCGCTAACTATATATGCCATTTGTCCACACACACACACACATGCGTATGTATACATACGAGTGTCTGCTAAAAGGTCCCCGCCTTTGAGTAACAGAAAATACAGGAGGATCTATTAATCATGATTTTATTCAACATATTCCCCTCTAAGATTCACACACTTATTGCAGCAGTCCTTCAGTTTTTCTAAGCCCTGTAAAAACAGATCTCGGATCGTTCAAGGTCCAGCCAGCCCTTTCGCAATACCCTTAAAGCCAGGAACATGTGAGGTCGATCTCTGTACATATAAAGCGTTCGTGTGTTATGCACAAATTGAATGCGTATACATATTGAATATAGATTATGTATTTATACATCCATGAGTGTTTGCACGCGTGTATTGTACGTAATACTCCTCAGTTACTCAGCTTGGCTTTAGGAGCATCCGTTGTTGTTGTAGTTATTGTTGCTGTTATAATATGACGATGATGAGCGATAATACATTGATTGTTGCAAACATTATTCATGCATACTTTCCACACGCGTGCACAAATATAAATATACACATATGTATGTGTGTACATGTGTATGTACACATGTACATATCTATACATGTCTATGTGTGTGTATGTATATATATATATATATATATATATATATATATATATATATTACATATACGTACAAACATACATACATACATACACACACACACACACACACATATATATATGTAATATATATATATATATATATATATATATATATATATATATATATATATATATATACGATGGGCTTCTTTCAATTTCCGTCTATCGAATCCACTTACAAGGCTTTTGTCGGGCCGAAGCTATAGTAGAAGACACTTGCCCAAGGTGACACGCAGTGGGACTGAACCCGCAACCATGTGGTTGGTAAGCAAGCTACTTACCACACAGTCACTCCTGCATATAATAACACTCTTAGATATGCATATTTATTTAATAATCCATACTTATATATAAACGTCTATACACAATCAGAGGCAAACGCAAAACCTAAATATACAGACATATACATATGTATATGTATATATGTATATATGTATGTGTAAGGTATATATATATATATATATATATATATATATATATATATATATATATATATATATATATATATATATATATATATATATATATATATATATATATATATATATACACACATATATATATAATGTAAATCGTAATTTGCTCGATAAATAATATGAAAGATATAAAGAGTTTAAAGGCTTCGATGTAGCTTTTATAGCCATCATTAAACAATACATCTAAACATGCATGGCGTTTAATCTGCGTGTTCGCCGTCTCGCGTCGCTCTGTACGTCTTAGAGTCTGCAGTTGTTTTTGGTCAAATTGAACAAAAATAAATGGAGGCAAGATGCCTGAAAGCTGACCGTGACCTGCGACTCCAGTGTATATCACATAGTATGTTTACTCTCGTTGTTAAATGAATACAGAGATAATATAAAACAACACATTCACACACACATCTATATCGGTATCGAAGTACGCGTACACATTGACACACATACACATCAATATATTTGTATATATTGTATATTTAGAAGCATAAATAGCATAACTACACATCTACATATGGATACAATCCCATACAAACACGCATATGTATGTGTGTATGTATGTATGTATGTATGTATCTATCTATCTATCTATCTATCTATCTATCTATCTATCTATATATGCACACACATATATATATAACAACATATGTATGTGTATATATATCTATGCATACGCAAACACAATGTGCCCTTTCATTTTTATAGTAAGTTATGATTTAAAATGGAACACTGAAAATAATCATATGTATTATTTGTATACACAACACATGCACGTACATATATATATATATATATATATATATATATATATATATATATATATATATAATGTGGCACTCGGCTGGTTACAATGACGAGGATTCCAGTTGATCCGATCAGTGGAACACCCTGCTCGTGAAATTAACGTGCAACTGGCTGAGCACTCCACAGACACGTGTATCCTTAACGTGTGACAAGGCTGGCCCTATGAAATACAGGTACAACAGAAACAGAAAGAAACTGTAAGAGAAAGTTGCGTCGAAAGAGTACAACAAGATTTATTGCAGTGACAGAGACGGTATATTGTCGGATTAAATACCTCAATCTGACTGATATCCACCTTGTTATCATCCTTATAGGAGAAGATGTTTGTCTTTTATATTAGGAAAGCGTTGATATAACACTCTCCATGATTCAAATTCCATCGCTATCGGTTTGGTTTTATTTTGGACTATTTCTGTCGTTGATAAAATAAATGAGAACCAGGTGACCAATGATAGTCACTAAATCGTTTATGTCGGCTCTATTAATTTGTAGCCCCGGATATTATTAACGCGTATGTTTTGCAAATAATTTCTAGCAAACATGACGGAAGGTCCCGTGGACATTTTTCTGAGCGCAATTTGCAGACAGATCCGTTATTACAAATGGATTGTCAATCGGCAAGATGATTAATAATACGTAATGAATGGATTCACAGTTATAACATGAATCGATAATTGTAGACGCATTGATAGTTGCAACGTAATCGATCGGTCGATAGTCACAAAGGGTTTGTAGATGCAAGCGAATAATCGATTTTAGGAAACTGGGTTGCTATAATTTTATAGGGATGAATAATTTCATACTTCGTCAATATACTGTATCACATAGTTTTATATTGATATTCGCTTTCCTGACACGTTGTATGTAGTATGGCGGAGCCATGCCTTAATATATATTAATTCAGGCATAGGCGAGTTACCAAGAAGTTCGCTTTTCAGTCACGATGTCCAAGGTTCGATACCTCTGTACAACATCATGTGCAAGCATCTATCACGAAAGCTTCATTTTGACTCAAACTTAAAGAGCATCACTTATTTCTATGCATGTATGTATGTATCTATGTATGTCATTGTTCAGTTTTATTTCAAGATTTCTTGCCAATACAGAAAGAACCGGTTTCTAACCTAGATCAAAGGCTCCTTCATTGGAATTTCAGCATCAACAACAGGGTATTTTTGTTCGTATGTATGCCTGTATGTATGTAAATGTGCAGATTTGGATGCTTTGTTTTTTGTATGTATTTTCATGCATATAGTTGCATATCTAGACATGCTCATATATATTTAAATGATAAACTTGTATAAAGCTTTTATGTATGTATGTATGTATGTATGTATGTATGTATGTATGTATGTCATTATTCAGTATATTTCAAGATTTTTTGCCAATAGAGAAAGTATGTGTGAATATCTATGTAGTTATGTATGTATGTATTTATGTATGTATGTATGCGTGTGTGTATGTATGTATGTATGTATGTGTGTATGTACGTATATATGCGTGTATATTTCATATTTTATTCAAACTTTATAACGTAAGTACCAGTAATGCTTTAACTCTTATTCAAGAGATTGTACAATCGTTCCA
>NC_142946.1:9054153-9059153 GCF_046866305.1 Octopus bimaculoides
CAAAACTTCTTAAGGAAACTGGAAACCCCATTCAAGATTGATGTCTTGCAAAAAGCAGCCTTATTGGGCACAGCGAACATCTTAAGGAAAGTATTAACTGTCTGAGGTCCTTGCATATCCTGTGTGCAGATAAATGTCTTCGCAAATTATAGTGTGGCTTACAATGCATTGCTTAGCCATGATTTTTAATTGAATTAAGCTATTTTTTAAAAAGTATCATCATTATAGGTATTTCTACTCCGGTGAAATTAAGAAATCAAGTCGTAAATAAGCGAAACCCTCGAATCCATCACTGTACACACACACACGCACACACACACACGCACACACACACACACATACACACACACACACACACAGAGTCACGTATGTATGTATGTACGCACAGGTACTTACACGCATTAGTACACCATGATCTATAGCTACACGCAGACGAGGGTCGATTCGTATGTAAAAAGAAAGTTAAGAAAAATAATATGACCACTTGCTTATTGGGATATTTGTAAGTTCGATTAAATTAAATCATTTCGAGCCACTCACCAAATGAGTATTTCTGCCGAATGTCGTGAAAATCCGTTCCGCTGTTTTCCAGTAATCTTCCAAACACACAAAGACGAGTGATTACAATAACCTGCTTTCGCTTACGTATATTTATAAATATTTATGTATATACATATATATGTATATATATATATATATGTATGTTTATATATATTATATATATATATATATATATTTACATATATGTATGTATATATACATGTATATATATATATATATATATATATATGTATATATATGTATGAATATATATATGTATATATATATGTATGAATACATATATATATATATATATATATATATATATATATATATACCTATATATTATAGACATACGTATGTGTGTGTGCTTGTGCTCGTGTGTATATATGTATTTGTGCGTACTTGTGTTCGTTCATGCATATTCATCAATCCATCAATCCATCCATCCATAATTACATTTTCACACGAATCCCAAATGTACGAGCGCGCACACACACATACAGACACACGTACATATACACACACACACAGAGTCACATATGCATCTTACATCTTCGAAGAATCTTCTGGTAAATGTAAAGTACTCTACTACCACCTCACATCCCGCTATCAGTGATATTTCTTATTTCTTCCTCAACCAAAGTCCATTCACGTAATAGTTCAATTTTACACTCCGTCAGTCCGTCTGTCCGTCCGTTCGTTCGTTCGTTCGTTCGTTCGTCCGCCCGTTCATTTATTGATTTATCGATCTCTCAACTGTAAGAACTGGTTATCTCTTCATGTTTGTCCGCATGTCTGCTTATCATCTCTTCTCACCCCCCTTTTTCTTTCATCTATCTATGTTATTAAATGACGCACTGATGCCTGCCTGGTCGATAAGGTTGCCGAGTTGCTGACCAGAAGTAGAAGGCAAATGGTCGAGGTGGACATAATGCAGAATTGACTACTCGGTACAGAGGTCTCGATCTGAGTTCAAATCCAATGCGGGTATGTCGTTGAATGCTTTTATTTCAGTAGTAGTGTACTTTTATTATGTCTAATACCAGTGAGGGTGTTGCGGTCTGAATCCCCATATCCTTTCCTAATCTAGGGGGCAGGGGGCCAGTCGATTAGATCGACCACAGTACGCAACTGGTACCAAATTTTTCGACCCCGAAAGAATGAAAGGCAAAGTTGACCTCGGCGGAATTTGAACTCAGAACGTAAAGACAGACGAAATACCGCTAAACATTTCGCCCGGCGTGCTAGCGTTTCTGCCAGCTCACCACCTTCTAAACTCCCATATGAAACCAGCAATAATTATATCATGTTTATGTATATCTTGGAGTGCATTGTCCTGTGTTAATGTTTATCCCCACTCAAACGTGGATGTTCCGTCAGAACAAAGTATACTGCGATAAGTGTCACGAGAGAACCTCTCATATTGCCTTTTGGTGCAAATTGCACTCTTGGTTATATTGCTAGCGGAGAGATTAATCTTCAACATCTTCAGAGCCGAGACCACCAGATCACGTGAATTTTGACCTTTCTTGTTCTCGTCAATGGTCGACGCTCTGCCGCAAGAGATAGCAGCAATATCTCGGCATTAAGTCCGTCGCTGTCGCTAACATATATATCTTTAACCTCCTAACTGGCTAATCGCGACACCAGCGCCTGTTCTGGCATGATTTTTCTATATATATTGCTGGCGAGGAGATGAGTCATTTAATCTCTAGCGGTCGAGCGTCCGTCCTTGACGAGATCATGCAAGGTCAAAACCAGGTGATCTGGTGGTCTCGGCACTGGAGTTAGTGGGGTTTAATCAATTTGCACCAAAAGCCTACATGAGACTCTCCCCTCATGGTATCTACCGCGGTAAAGTTTTTACTCACGAAACGTCTACGTTGAAGTAGGGATACATATTACCTATCGGTATTAATACTTCCCCTGTCACTTATATATATTGTCTAGTGTGTTTTACTTATCTTGAAATGGTAAGCTTGTGCTTTGACGGATATCTGGTTGCTCTATTGCGTGGGTCGATAGATATATGATCTCAAACGTCTCAGCATGAGCAATGCATGTTTATGTATATCTTGGATTGTGAGGAAGCATGGCCTAGTGGTTAGGGTGTTGCATTCCTGATCACGAGATCGTGGTTTCAATTCCTGGACCGGGAAGTGCATTTGTGTTCATGAGCAAGACACTTCATTGCACGTTGCTCCACAGTCACTTCGACGCCTGGGGTGTGGCACACCGTGCACCTCTTCAGGCAACGTTGGTTTGATGGAGAGAGTAAGCTAATGTTGTGTACAAAAATTTGATCATAAACGAAACGATTGTGCGGGTGGATCGGCAAGAAATTGCAAATCCCTCTTTCTCGCTCACTACGAGAGACTCCCATCATATCATGGATTACACTATCTAATGTGTCTTTTCGTTTCCTGAGACGGTAATCTAGTCATTTGAGGGAGATTAGGCTGCTGTATTTAGCCGAAGTTACGACCTCGTAGAAGTTAGTTTGCTGGTTCGAGTAAGAATACCATAACAGGAAGTCTCATTTAGGCTTTTGGTGCGTGTGTGTGTATCTTTCTGTGTCTGTGTTTGTTCCCCTAACATCGCTTGACAACCGATGCTGGTGTGTTTACGTCCCTGTAACTTAGTGATGCTTCAGCAAAAGAGACAGATAGAATAAGTACTAGGCTTACAAAGAATAAGTCCTGGTGTCAATTTGCTTGACAAAAGGCGATGCTCCAGCATGGCCACATTAAAAGGATAAAAAAATATGTCAAAATAGTAATAATATTAATTAAAATAATAATAATAATAATAATAATAATAATAATAATAATGATGATGGTAAACTTGAAGTGAACACCAAATATATAGTGCATATGTTTAATTAACAAAATATGGCCATCTCCAAGTATAACAATATTATTAAAGCCATTACAATTGTGACCATCTGGTCTTATTTAGACGCATTTCGATATTCCAGCGGGTTGCTTTATTTGTTAGTGAATGTAGAGGGCGAGTTCTTAGGAAGATTAATTTGCTATTTCTAGCAAATCCATTGGATCCATATATGGCGCTCTTGATGGAATTTATAATCTACTTCAACGGTGTGTCAATGTCGATTTGATCGAAAAATTGTTCGTCTTTTGGTTTTATTCATTAATCAACTTCTATACAGACAATTCACACAAACGTTTGATGTTGAAAAAAATATTTCCATCCACTGAATGACTGAAAATTACGAAATTTCATTCATGTAGTTATTCATTCATTTATTTATTTGTTTAATTTTTCATTCATTCAACATTTCATTCGTTCGTTTTTTTATATTTTATTCATTCAATTTTCTTCGTCTTCTTCTCTTCCTTCTTTCTTCCCTCCTTCCTCCTCTTCTTCCTCACCTCCACCTCCTCTTCCATTACCCTCCTCCTCCTCCTCCACTAACTCCCCTCCTCCGCCATTACCTCCTTCTCTCCCCCTGCGCTACCTTCTCCTCTTCCATTACTCCTCCTCTAATGCCTATCCCCCTTCTTTCTTCTCTCTTCATCCTGCCCTCCTCCTATCCTCCTCGTTCTATTCCTCTACGCTCATCATCATCATCATCATCATCATCATCATCATCATCGCCAACACTTTCAATATCATCAATAAATGACAAAAGAACAAGAAGCTATAGGATGTTGCACAAGCGATCAGCTCTGAGAAAACTGCTTGTTGTAGCAGAAACATTTGTAAGCTAATGAAGCTAATCACGTAACTCATGTTAATTGATGTTTTGTTCTGAAATGGCCAAACGATTTCCTCAAAAGTAAAAATATGTTGAGGTCTAACAAACGGCTATTATTAGTATTTACCAACCATTCTCTCGGGTAAAAAGCATGTCTTGCTAGAGGATTTGGGTTGGCGCAAAACGAGTAAGGGCATGTCGGATGATGGACCGTAAACCGAATTCAAATGTTCATCCTTGTTTCACTGTCTCAGGCTAAATCTACAAGAGAATTGCATTGCCAGAAAACTTGGTTGTGAAATACTGTCGCACATTGCTTACTAACTTAATGAGAAAGTTGCCCAGATGATTGAAATACTTAAGTGCGAATAGGACGGCATTCACGGTAGAGTTCATCGCGTATATAATACAAATAGCACCTAGTAAATATCTGTTAAGATATAGATTATAGAAATGAAATGTATACATCCGGTCACTTCAGTCCGTTGTGATTGTCTAATCGAGAAAAATTCGTTCTTTTCTCTCTTCATTTATTTTCTCCTCTCGTCCATTCTTTCTGCATAAGAGCGTAAGCGCGAAACATTAAACGTCTTTAAATTTAACTTCAGCGTAAACTTAATATACGCTGTTTGTGTTTTCTTTTAGCTCTGAGTTCGTGATTTTTATTTTAGTCCTATGCCATTATATATATATATATATATATATATATATATATATATATATATATATATATATA
>NC_142946.1:9064153-9070104 GCF_046866305.1 Octopus bimaculoides
CGCACACACAATGTTTGCATCTAACCAAGACTACGGTTAAATACGCCTGCCAAAACTCTCGTGCAGTTGGATCGAACTTTGGAACTCATAATTGCAAAGAAAACATTTTATCTATTCGGCCATGCTTTATCTACTTACTACACCGACAATAACAACGACATCAACCCAGTGACCTAGTTGTCGCTGGTGGCGCCCTCTACGAAACAACAGAAACATTGAAATCCGGTTGACTATCATGAATATGACCAACACATCGGGATTCACACCCCTGCGAAATTATGATATGTATGTTACAAGGTTTGGTGCGTAGTGTATGACAGGTATTCAATGTAGATGACAGGTAGGCAGGCATAAAACTTGTTTGACCAGAAATCACCACCATCACCACCACCACCACCACCACGAAGAAGAAGAAGAAGAAGAAGAAGAAGAAGAAGAAGAAGAAGAAGAAGAAGAAGAAGAAGAAGAAGAAGAAGAGAAGAAGAAGAAGAAGAAGGAGAAGACGAAGTCGACTTCAGCGGAATTTGAACTCGGAACGTAAAGACGGACGAAATACCACTAAGCATTTTGACCGGCGGGCTAACGATTCTGCTAGCTCGCCGCCTTCGTCCATATAGCAGTATTGATTTCATATTTTGGCACAAAGCCAGTAATTTTCGGGGGAGGGGGCTAAGTTGATTAAATCGACCACAGTACTTAACTGTTACTTATTTTATCGTCGCAGAAACGATAAAAAGTTAAAGTCGGCCTTGATGGGATTTGAACTCCGAACATAAAGGCACCAATAAGTATTTAGCCCTGCGTGCTAACGATTCTGCCAGCTCGCCGTCTTATCCATAATGTAATATTGGACCCAAATTTAACACAAGGCCAGCAATTCTAGTGCCGCGGGTGAATCGATTACATCGACCCCAGTGCACAACTGCGGATCTCGGTGGAATTTGAACTCAGAAGAAACACAAAATGCCGCTAAGCATTTCGCTCGGTGTGTGAACGATACTGCTAGCTCGCTGCCTTATTCCATAATGTAATATTAACCACTGGCTCACACTGTTAAATACCAGGCGCTACCAGGACACCACGGAAAGAGATCGATACTGGAACAGCATGATTGCAAAACGAAGTGATTAACCACACGGCCATTCCAAAACATACAGACCTGAGCCTATTTCTCATAGTGTCTCTGTCAATGGTTATGTCATATACATTTATGTATGCGTTAATTTGGGGTTTGACAAAAAGAAATCGATAAAATAAGTATTGAATTGAAATTTACCCTGGGTTCGGTATGAGCGACTGGAAACCGTTGAAAGAATTGTTCCGGCATAACCATAGTACACTGACTGAAACTAAGATTAAGAGTTAAGATTTACACACACACACACACACACACACACACACACACACACACACACACACACACACACACACACACACACAAACATATATATGTAAACGTGTGTGTGCTCGCGTGTATAACTATTTTTCTTCTCTCTTCTCTCTTTCTCGCTCTATCTGTATACTATATATATATATATATATATATATATATATATATATAAATAAATATATATGTATATATATGCATATATATATATATATATATATATATATATATATATATATATATACACACACATACATACATACATGTACATACACACACACACATGTGTATGTGTGTGTGTTTAGGAATAATTCAATCGTCACTATGTGACGAAAGTACCTACATCGCTAGAAATAAGAGTTAAAATACCCTCAATACTGTAAGAAGAGCGCAAATAAATACTTATACTGTCAGTATATGTATATATTTGCGGTCCTCTTACAGCAGTGTGGGTGTTTTAACTCTTATTTCTAGCACTGTTGGTGCACCGGCACCTTTAGTCACGCTTAGCGACGATTGAATTGTTCCTATGTGGTATGACAGTGCGCCTTGCTGTTTATATTAATTTATATATACATGTGTGTGTGTGTGTTTGTGTGTGTGTACATGTATATCTATGTGCGTGTGAGCGTGTATATATACATGTATGTATTGAGAATCTGCTATATTTATTGAAATATTTGTATTTGAGCAAACTCACTCAGACGCACACACACATTTAACACATACGTACTCACTCACACACATATTCATTTACACACACACACACACACACACACACACACACACACACACACACACACACACACATATATATATGCACACGTCTGTCGCTTGTTTCTCGTAATTTTCGCTGTTCACATTCTCTACGAAAGAGCGAACTGCAAATAACAAACACAAAAGAAACACCACCAAAAAAAAAAAAAACACACACACGCACACAAATAATCTACTTCTATATATTCCATATTCAAAACCTTACTGACCATAAATTTCCCTCTAATCTCACGGAATCGCCCAAAATACCGGTCACCATAGTCGCAGCCATAGCGCTCTCAAGCGACATTTCACTACATGTAGCGGTAGACGATAGCTCCACAGAGTAGCTTCCCTTGCATCATATTTTTTTTACTAATACGGCCTTCCGTATTTTTTACCATATGGTTATACGCACTGAAGATAATTTTAATGCAGGAAAACTTTTAAATTTTAATTCCCCGCGATAATGCTTATCTTATTACTATTTAATTTTTGAAAAATATTTTATATAATACAATTAAACCTTGGGAGAGGCATTATGCCGGTAATAATATTATTTTATATAATATTTTTTTTCTTTAAACATATTTTAATTTGCCGAGTGGAAGTGATTATTAAAAATTGTTTCCAAATTTACAGTTATAAAAATTGCGTATCTTTAACAGTGCAACCACGTCACATATTATTAATGGATTCAAATTTTGACACAAAGCTAACAATTATAGGAAGGTGGGTTAATTAATATCATCGATAACAGTACTTGATTAGTATATTCTATGAAAGGATGGCACAAGACCCGAAATTTTGGGGAGGGAGCCTGTCGATTAGATCGACGCTAGTATGCAACTGGTACTTAATATATCGACCTATGCATTTTCTTTTCTACTCTAGGCATACGGCCTGAAATTTTTGGGACGGTGATCGATTAGATAGACCCCAGTACACATCTGGTTCGTTCTTAAGATATCGACCCCGAAGGGATGAAAGGCAAAGTCGACCCCGGCGGAATTTGAAACTCCGAAGGCAGACGAAATACTGCTAAACATTTCGCCCGGCGTGCTAACGACACTGCCAGCTCGCTGGCTTACCACATTAATAATAAAACAAATATGAGTTACATAGACTTTATTGTAATAATGAAGACATCAAATTATTATTTCCTTCTACATGTTTATATTTATATACTTGTTTGTGTTGTGAGACTGCGGTCAAGCTGGGGCACCGTCTTGCACAGCATAGTCAATAAATTCAGGAATCCATTCCAGTACTTTCTCTCTTAAAATCTGCTACTTATACTAATAGCTTCCTTTTGATGAAGCACAACGTTTCATGGCCATAAACAAACCAACATCAGTTGTGAAATCGTGCAAGCAGATAATACGCACGCATACACACACACAAACACACACACACACACATCTGTACACGACGGGCTTCAACGGAGATTCCGTCCAGTAAATTTACTCGCAGGTGATTGGTCAGTCTGAGACTTCAAAAGAAGACGCTTGTCCAAAGTGTCTCTCAGGGGGAACTTAACCGGAATCAGCATGACTATGAAACGAACTTCTTAATCTCTCACCCATGTTGCATGCAAGAGTGGTCGAATGGTAAGTAGCTTGGTTATCAACCATACGGTTCTGGGTTTAGTCCGCTGCGTGGCACGTTGGACAAGTGTCTCCTACTATAGCCTCGGGCTGACCAAAGCCTTGTGAGTGGACTCAGTAGACGGAGACTGAAAGAAGCCCGTCATATATATATATATATATATATATATATATAATATATATATATATATATATATATATATATATATATATATAAGTATCAGTCACCATGATTGACTGCTAACTCCAAAAATCTTTTTTTAAATTTTCTGCTGAAGAGCGTAGGCTCGAAACATAAAAGACTTTCTCACCTTCCAGAGCATCAAACTAATACACCTGTTTGTTGTTTATACACCTGACTCCGTCCTTTGTTCTTCTGTAAATTTCAACTATATATATAGGTAGGTGTGTGGATAATGGTGTGTGGTGTGTGGTGTGAGTACCGAGAAGTGTTTCGCGCTAGTGTGTGTAGAGTGAGAAGGGGTTGTGTCTGTGTGTGTAATGGAATGTGAAATGAGTTATGAGTTGAACAATGTGTATGGGTGTTTGTATAGTAGTGTGTGTGTGGCGAGGGTACCGAGGTAGGCGGTATGCAGGTGTGTAAGTGGGAGGTAACTGGATGTGAGAGGTATATGGATTTAGTGGCAGATGTAGAGAAGTAGTGAGTTGAGTTCATATAGTGCAAGGGAACGAAGAGAGAAGATTAATTCCTGTTCACGCGAAGGCGGGTGTCTGGATGGCCCCTGTGCAGAGACAGTCCGAACACAGACAGATATTATAGCGAATAACTGGTAGAGTGGAAGTGGCTCGAGAGCAGGGTGTCATTGCCGAGTCTGATGTCTCGGTGGGGCTCCGCGAACCGGTCAACCGAGCGGCGTTCCGTTTGACAACTGTACCAGCAAGGGCAGAGAGATCAGGAGATGCAGTAAATAACATTACTTGAGGTTCAGGTAAAGGAGTCGGTGATGGGTACCAGTGAGGATGGTGACGTTGGAGAGGTAGAGGCAGGTGCGACAGCATGGGCATACATTCTTTTATTTTTTTACTTGTTTCAATAATTTGACTGCGGCCATGCTTGAGCATTACATTAAGCTGCATACATACATGCATATCCGCCCACGCGCGCGCACACACATATGCATACATACGTAATAAATTATACATGCAAATATATAAACATACAAACATGCATGCATACATAGAACCATTAGCTGATTTGGTTAACATCAAACAAGTAAACTTTTTCGGAAATGGCGTTACGGAAAAAAAAAAAACAAACAAGATAAGATAAATCTGAAGAAACTTCTAAAAGAAACAACAAAATTGAAACAAAATATTGGAGGGAACAAACCGAACCTACTTCCGCTTACACAAAATCCCATTACCCACAATAAACATCCAGCCACCTATAATATATATGTAAAGAAAAATACAAGACGGAATTCATTCCAGCGGTTTGTAAAGTCATCACAAATTTATAACACCCATCAGTTCTAATGTAATTCATAAGATATTGTGACATATCTCAGCCTATTTCTCTTTCCATTCATTGCAAATGAACGTCATAACAATTCCAGCACCACTCGATACCTATCAAGAAAAAATAATCTCTCTCTATATTTAGGACATTGATCTTGGAATCACTTTTGGTTCCATTTGCAAGATACTGTTTTTTTCGTTTGAAATCAGATATTCAATCGGTTTTGATTAGTGAGTTAAATAAGGCGGCATAACTCGGATATTATTTGCAATCGATTTGTATGAAAGGAAGTGACACAAACACACAAACACACACATAAAAAGAAAAACAACATAGTCTAAATAAGGTCACAAAGTGTAGACGATTTAAGAATGGATTGGTTTGTTTGGTAGGACAATACTCTTAGTTTTGTTTCTTCTTTGGTTACTTTCTAAGGATGTCATAACTAATGCTTCGTGTATTATGCATACATACATACATACATACATACATACATACATATATCCATGTATGTGTGTGTGGGTGACAGAAACAGAGAGAGAAAGTATGTATATATACAGATCCATATATATGCACATAACGTGTGTGTGTGTCTATGTATATACATATATATATATATATATATATATATATATATATATGTATATGTATGTATATATATATATATATATATATATATATATTTATACATACACATATATTACACTTATACATTGAATAT
>NC_142946.1:9070604-9078104 GCF_046866305.1 Octopus bimaculoides
CATGCGACACCAAAAATCAACGATTTTGTTCTATGTGTGCCATAAATATCGCCATCCGCTTTAGAGAAAAATTTGTAGTTTGGAATCAGTAGTTCTTTGACTGCTATTTCTAAATTTTCAGTATGTTGGAGAAACAACTCAATTGCTAATCCCTGTATATTTATGATGATAAATAGTTTTACCGATAAAGGTTTTTTTCATACTGAACTACTTGGCAAAATTGTTAATTATTAATTCTATTATTAATTGACGATTCTCTGCCCTTATTCTTGTATATATATATATATATATATATATATATATATATATACGTATATACACTCGCACACATATATAGGCACAGCATAGTGTTTTATTAATGGGAGTGAGAAAGAAAGTGCGAGACAAGAGAACGCGAGAGAGAGAATGAAAGAGTGCGGGAGAGAGAGAGAGAGAGAGAGAGAGAGAGAGAGAGAGAGAGAGAGAGAGAGAGGAGAGAGAGAGAGAGAGAGATAGAGAGAAAGATAGAGAGGGAGAGAGAGAGAGAGAGAGAGAGAGATGGAGTGGGGGGAGAGGGCGGAAGAAGTTACAGTCCAAATTGTGATGTCAGTCGATTACGTCCGTGTCTAGAATACAAGAATAATTTATCTTGCACAGCTTCCATGATTAAAAGACTTGAGCGTAATCTAACGGTTTGATTACACACGCACACACTCACCCAAGTACAGAAACACACACACACACACACACACACACACACACACAGACATACATCCGTACGCACACATGAACATATGTTTATATCATTATTTTCGTCTATCATCATCGTCTTCATCGTCACCGTCATCATCATCATTGTCGCTGTCGTCGTCGTCGTCATCATACTCCATTGTAGTGCTCAGTCAGGCTGGGTGCACAACGGCAGGTCATTCAGAGTTTTCTTTCCTTAGTCGAGTTCCAGATTATCTTTGCAATTTCGGCTGGTTATACACGAGATTGCTCCAATCTGGCCAGCCCCAAGGAAAAACTAAGCTAAGAGCATTAGATTCCCTGGAAGAAAGCAACGAATGTATACAAAAACAAAGACGGAAAAAACGAATAATGTTATACGAATACAATAAAAATAATAACAGGAGATAACAACTTGTTTAGTAATATATATATATATATATATATATATATATATATATATATATATATATATATATTATATATATAGTGATAATTTACGAAATAAGAAAAACAAAAGACGAAGACGGTTGTGTAAGCAACAAAAGATGTATTAGTTTAACGCTCGGGAAGTAATAAAGTCTTTTACATTTTGCGCCTACGCTCTTTGACAGAAAGGAACACAGAAATAAACAGGGAGAGAAAATTAAAAAGGTTTAGTGGCTAGCGATCTCTCATGGCGACTGATATATATGTGTGTATATATATATATGTGTGTGTGTGTGCCGGCTGAATTCGAGCTCCGAAACTATGAACGGACAAAATGCCGCTAAGCATCTTGACCGCAATGCTAAGGACCTGCCAACTCGTCTTGGAGGATGAAGATATATTGATGGGTAATATTGGCGGTAAACAGCTTAATAGACATTATCAAATATTTTTGTTGTCCATCTACTAGTACACAATTTCGTTTTTAACATAAATTAACACACTGAGTAATAGGAAAATAGACTTAGCGCGGGGAAAGCGAGAGAGAGAGAGAGAGAGAGAGAGAGAGAGAGAGAGAGAGGAGAGAGAGAGAGAGAGAGAGAAAGAGAGAGAGAGAAAAAACTATCGTTGAATTGCCTCGCCCACGAATATTCTTCGTATCTTTTTTTAACTTAACAGCTAGACTGAACTCAAACATAGGTGGATTTTCCAGCCATCACATCAGTGTTTCTTTCTCGTTTGCTGTCAATAGAGGAGATACACGTATGTGATACGAAACAGTAAATAAAATCACGACTTAGTCACTAAAAAAAAAAAAAAAAATCCGACTTTGAAGGAGCCACTAGTGGCGTATCCAAGTCTGCTAATTAACAACGTGAAAAATTTAGCATCTTCCTGACATTTCAACTACATGACGTAAATATAACAACCTTTATTTGTTTTCACATTTAAACAGTTTCATCGTATAAAGCTAGCCGTTCTCTAAGGCTTTCTTCATAACAGCCAACCTTTTTCGTCAACTTGATAGTTTGCTTATTATTTTAAGAGATCCTATCTTTTGTTCTTCTCACTGTAAACAACGTACGTTAAAAAATTTCCTTTTTACACGTTCTTCACTAAAATGGCCGCTTATTTATCAATCATTTTCCGTTTCGTCTTCTCTCACCTCGATATAATTACATATTTTAAATACATATTTTCCTTGTGTTTCGCCAAATAGAGGGTCGATAACAAAAATACCAGACTTAAAAGAAGAAACATAAGGGCAGGTGAGGCTGAGTGGCGAGAAGCTTGCTTCCCAACCACATGGTTCCGTGTTCAGTCCCACTGCACGGCATCTTAGACAAGTGTCTTCTACTATAGCCACATGCCAACTAAAACTTTGTGAGTGGATTTGATAGACGGAACCTGAAAGAAGCCCGTCGTATATATATATATGTATATATATACATATATATATATATATAATATATATATATATATATATATATATATATATATATATATATATATATATATAATATATATATATGTATGTATGTATATCTATCTATCTATATATGTATATATGTGTGTATGTGTGTGTATGTGTGTCTGCATGTAACTTTGTGTCTGTGCTTGTTCCCTATTATCGCTTGACAGCCGGTGTTGGTGTGTTTACGTCCCCGTAACTTAATGGTTCGATAAAGAGTCTGATGGAATAAGTACTAAACCTTAGACTAAAATAAGTCCTGGAGTCGAATAGTTCGACAGAAAAAAGAACTTGAAGGCGGTACTCCAGTATGGCCGCAGTCAAATGACTGAAAGAAATAAAAAGTTTAGAAGAATAAAAGAATAATTACTGAGTTATAAATTACCGACAAAATGCTCCAGCATGGCTACAATCTAATGAGTGAAATTAAAAGAAAGGAAAGACAAAAGTATATGTATATGCTTTTCTACTCTAGGCACAAGGCCCGAAAATTTTGCGGGAGGTGGCCAGTCGATTAGATCAACCCAGTGCACAGCTGGTACTTAATTTATCGACCCCGAAAAGATGAAAGACAAAGTGGGTATAGAGATTGTGTAATCTAGGGTGGAGTGAAAATAAAAAAATTGTAAAAATTGAAAATGCTCGGAGCCCAGAAGTTTGCTATATATTATTGCTAGAAAAAATGCTAAATTTTCCTGAGATCAGTCAAGGGCATTTACTCCCTCAACCCAACCAAACTCCGCTATTGTAAAAAAAAATTTACAAAAATCGTCCATTGAGGGAGTAAATTTTCGTGATTGATCTCAGCAATAGTTTAGCATTTTTCTAGTAATCACATATAGCAACATTTTAGCTCTCAGCCATTTTCAATTTCTACAATTTTTTCCACATTTTCAATTTCCGCATTTTTTCCACATTTCAATTCCCACATTTTTTCCACATTTTCAATTTCCACATTTTTTCCACATTTCCAATTCCCACATTTCTTTCCACAATTTCAATTTCCACATTTCTTTCCACAATTTCAATTTCCACATTTCCCCCCATATTTTCAATTTCCACATTTTCCCCACATTTTCAATTTCCACATTTCCCCCCACATTTTCAATTTCCACATTTTCAATTTCCACATTTTCAATTTCCACAATTATTTTCAATCCACCCTAATACATATATAGATAAATATTTCTGGGAGAGTTTGTATGTGTTGAGTGTTAGCGTGAGCTTACGTCTTTCTGTATCTATCGGAATACACACACACACACACACACAATATATATACATGCATTCACGTGGACCATCACACAGAAACTGAGAAACAGACACAAACGAAAACTGAATACAGAGACAAGTCAGCCATAAGAGAGGGAAAGAAATAAAGCGAAACAGAGATCAAGAGAGAGAGAGAGAGAGAGAGAGAGAGAGAGAGAGAGAGAGAGAGAGAGAGAGAGAGAGATAGATAGATAGATAGATAGATAGAGAGAGAGAGAGAGAGAGAGAGAGAGAGAGAGACAGATAGGTAGAGAAAGAAACAGCGAGAGAGCATGAGAGATGTACGTGAAATAGATAAACATAGATATAGATATAAATAGATAGAAAATTAGAGAGGCAGGGAGAGAGAGAGAGAGGGGGAGGAAGACTCAGAAAAGAGGGAAAGAGTGAGAGAGAGAGAAAGAAAGAGAGGGGGTAGGTGGAAAACACAGATAAGAAAGAGAACAGAAAGGATAAAGAGATAGGTTACTATAAAAACGTATAAAAAAAAAAAAAGATCGCTCTGCAGGGTTATTTAGCTTGTTCTGAAGTATTTGTGGGGAGTTATTATTGGAACAAAAATGAATCAACAAATCGTGTGTAATATCGATATTTAGATGATGATTAGGAAAAAAGAAAAAAGAAAAAGAAAGAAAAAATATAAAGAGAAACAGAAAAAGAATGTTGTTGTCCATTTTCTTTCTGTTTTTTTTTTGTCTTTTTTTTCTTCTTTTTTTGAAGCAGTTATATTTGCGTTAAACAGAATTACCATGATTTGTCTACCACGGTATTGATTTCATATGTTTCCGCTAATCAAATTTAACATCCGATACACACACACACACACACACACACACACATACACACACACACACACACTCACACGCATATGTATAAATGCATACATACATATATATATAAACACACACACTCACACACACAGATATACATACACTCAAATATATATCTATATATCTAAATAAATGTATATCTACAAATATATATATATATATATATATATATACATATATATATATATATATATATATATATGTGTGTGTGTGTGTGTGTGTGTGTGCGTGTGTGTGTGTGTGTGCACCTGTTGTGAATATATCTTCTCCTTATATGTAAGTAGAAACGCACACACACACACAAACACACACACACAAACTCACACACACAAACACACACACACAAGCATACACACGCACGAACACACGCACACACACACACACACACACTCACACACACACTCAGTCATATATTTTCAATCATCCGTTTGCGCTCATGCTTCACCACTGTCCTTGAAGTGTTCCCTCGACCAATTCAACACTGGTACTTATTTTCAGTGTGGCACTTATTTTATCGGTTGCTTCTTGTCGATCCACTCAGTTATAGTGTTACGCACAAACACGCGCACAGTCACACACACACAGCCACACATACACATTCATTTACGCGGCACACTGTCACACACACTCATAAATGTACTCGCATATATATTCCAAAATTTGCGCCGGAACTCGTGACGCATTATGATTTTAATAGGCTACGGTATGCCAATAATGCTGATGAAGTAAACCGGCTGCATTTAGTTACATAATAGAACCTTAGGCTGGTGCAGTGAACAATGGTAGGCTTTATGAAACACGTGTACATCATATAAAGCATAAATACCGCGAAATATCGGGTTCGATAAATTAAGTACCAGTGTAATTCCGGGGTCGATGTAATGGATTAGTCCCGTTCCCCAAAGCTTCGGGCCTTGTGCCTATAATAGACAGGATTATTATTATTATTATTATTGTTGTTATTATTATTAAAGTGATGAATTGGCAGAATGATTAGAACGCTGGACGAAATGCTTGGCGGTATTATGTCCGTTGCTCCGTTCTGAGTTCAATTTCCACCGAGGTCGACTTTGCCTTTCATCCTTTCGGGGTCGATTAAATAAGTACAAGTTACGCACTTAATACCTTTGTCTGTCCTTGTTTGTCCCTTCTATGTTTATCCCCCTGTGGGCAATGGAGAAAGGACTTTCGTGCATTCGCAAACGATGTGCCATACCGTTTCACGCCTCTCACCACACATTCTGCGTTTGTCACTGCCGGTACTGTTGTATATTCTGCACTTCATATTGTTGGTCCTTAACGCTTGCTCTTGAGCTGCGCATATGAGTGCTTCTGTTTCTATCTTCGGGTCACTTCTTCTCATCCATAACTACCGATCTTCTGTGTCTCTCTTCGCGTTCACATCTCTTGCAAACTGACCGTGTATTTTTTTCTTTCCATGCTTTTTCTATTTTGGCTTTCATTCCTTGTTTAATTTTTTTTTTCATTATACAACTTTCAATTTTAATGACGCCGGTCTTCTTTCTTTGTTTTATTGTTGTTGCTGTTGTTGTAGTTGTTGCCGCCGCCGCCGCCGCTGTTACTGCTGCTGTTGTTGTTGCTGCTGTTGAGTTCAAACGCGACCGGGGTCGACTTGCCTTTTATCTTTTCGGATTCGATAAAATAAGTACTATTTGAGCATTGGAGTCGATGTAATCGATACGTCTCCTCTCCCGGAGTATCTGCCCTGGTGCTAAAATTTGAAACCGCTTTTATTTGTGTTGTGGAAACTAATATATTCAATTAATGTTTTAATTATTTTGTTTCTAAACAGAAAAGAAGAAAAAAAAATTTAATGGCAACAGATTTAATGATTCCAACATTTTGAAATGAATGCATTTTGAACGATCTTTAAGACAAATTGCATTGTGTAATGAATTGATAGGCATTTGAGAATAGCAGTTCTTGAATAAAATGGCGACTAAGATAGATAAAGTAGATGAGGGGAAAAATGATTGAGACAAACAGAAAATGAAAGAGAATCATTGCGATAAGAACGTGTGTGAGTGAGTGAATAAGTGAGATGGGGAGAGAAAGAGAAATATAGATAGATAGATAGAGAGATAGAGAGAGAGAGAGAGAGAGAGAGAGAGAGAGAGAGAGAGAGAGAGAGAGAGAGAGAGAGAGAGAAGAAGGAAGGAAGAAGCAGATAGCGTACGAATTTTCGGCTGAACGAAAGAATTGTAACTTTTTAAAAGAGATGATAAAGGGAGATAATATAGAAAGTGTTCTGAAGTGTTCATAATGGGACAATAAGATACTTAAAAACAAACAAGCGCAAATACGTACATCAAAAATATAACAAAACAAAATGGTGTCTTAAAATAATAAAACGATAAATAGACGGAGAAAAATAAAGGGAGAGAATGAGACACAGAAGGAGCAATTAACTAATAAATACATCCATAAAAGTAAAAAAAAAGAAGAATGAAATATGAAAGGCTGAGAAGTAAAATAGTAGTTTGGACGAGGTGGAAAGAAGAAGTGAAATTGCAAAGAAAAACAGGGAGTGATAAGAAAGACTGAGAGAAAGAGAGGAAGTGAACGTTAGGGAGAGAGAGAGAGAGAGAGAGAGAGCGAGAGAGAGGGAGAGAGAGAGAGAGAGAGAGAGAGAGAGAGAGATAGAGAGCTATATATAGAAAAGGGAGAGAGCTATATATAGAAAAGGGAGAGAGCTATATATAGAAAAGGGAGAGAGCTATATATAGAAAAGGGAGAGAGCTATATATAGAAAAGGGAGAGAGCTATATA
>NC_142946.1:9088104-9090604 GCF_046866305.1 Octopus bimaculoides
CATCTATCTATCTACCCTTCTTCAACGTTTTCCTCCTGACACAGGTAAATATTTCGAGAATGAGGGGAAAGAATCAATGAAGGAAGAAGTGTATAGCGTTGACCCCGGACCTGCGGCCTATTTGTTGCATTATATATATATATATATATATATATATATATATATACATACGAACATACGTACACTCCCCATACATATATGTACATATCTCCCTCTATGTAAAGCCAATTATACACCTATAAGTTTTAAACAAATATGGGCTTGTGATGGGACATCTTTATATATATATATATATATATATATATATATATATATGCGCGCGCACACACACACATGTCTAGATAGATAGATAAATTCATTGACGAACATACGCCCGTACATATTCACACGTACAGACACACACAACGCTAACATATGCACACACAGACAGGCATACTCATACCTGTCTGTGTGTGCAAATGTATCCGTCTCTCTATCTACCAACCTACCTATCTACCCGCCTGCCTTCCTACCTACCGACCTACCTATCTATCTATCTATCCATCCATCCATCCATCCATCCATCTATCTACTTATCTAGTTACATATCTATCTATCTATATATATATATACAAATACATGTATGTTTATGTATGTACATTGAAACTGCAAAAGCCATTGTTTGAAAGACCTTGTAAGGCAGAGAGAGAGAGGAGGAAATATATGTTGATAGAAGGAGAGAGCCGTGTTGTATTCAGTATGCAGAGACATGCGCATAAGTGTTTGCAAAAGAAACGAACACCGACGAGTCACAGATCCTCACCACTGATGAAATAACGTTAACATAGAAACAAATATACGACAAAATAAATAGGAATAAACTCTATGCAGACAGACATGTATGTACATTTTGTGGTAATGCTTTAATTAAAAGACACATTTATATAAATCCGAATATCTTAACGTTGTCGCCTTTACGATGTCTGACGGGATTTGCGGTAGATTTCTGTGTAAATTAGGCTCTGTATCTGCGTGGTTATCCATCATCAGATCTGGACAAGTAGAACTTTGATGACATTTAATCTCGATCTGTCGGTCCCATCTACGTTCAAGGGAGAGTACATCTTTTTTTGTGTGCCTTTTTAAAGCCTAGCCAGGCTCATGGGCCCGGTTTCCCAGTTTCTATTGCGTATGTGTTCCCCACCCTTAGCTGGACGGGACGGCAGTCCATCGCAGCGTTACTCAAGAAACAGGAAGAAAGAGTGAGAGAAAGTTGGGACGAAAGAGTACAGTAGGGTTCGCCACCATCCCCTGCCGGAGCCTCGTGGAGCTTTAGGTGTTTTCGCTCAATAAACACACACAACGCTCGGTCTGGGAATCGAAACCGCGATCCTCCGACCGCGAGTTCGCTGCCCTAACCACTGGGCCATTGCGCCTCCGCAGTGTACATCTAGAACCATACTTCTCAATGCATCTACCCTTTATTACCCTTACATTTAGGAATATCATAATCTTCATACGGTCAGAAATTTTGTGGTAAGATTTGGTGAAAAGACACTGTCCTTCATTAGCATAATTAAATCATGTATTCAAATCGTATATATTTAATCATGTTTTCTTTCTTCATACATCTAAACTGCGGCCATGCTGGAAGTAATCGTTGAGGGGTTTAGTCAAACAAATCGAGACCGATACTTAGTTTAAAAGTCTATTAGTTATTCTATGGATATCTTTAGCTGAACTACTAAGTTACGGGAGCATAAATAAACCAGCACCGGTTATCAATCGATGGTAGGCGATAATCACACCCCTATACAAAACACACAGACACAATGACACACACGCACACACACACCTTCACAAACACACATGCAGTCACAAACACACACATACAAACACATGCACACAAACAAACACACACACACTCACACACACACACTCACCCACACCCACACCCACACACACAGACACACACACACACACACACACACACACACACACACACACACACATACAACATGGGTGTTCGCATATTTCCGTTCGCCTCAATTGTCAATCATCATTCGGCAGAGAAGATTACACTTTTCAGGTCTTTGCCAGAGTTTTTTTGGGGAATAACCAGGTTCAAAGCTTTTATTTTGTTTCTCATCAGGAAGTTGGCAGCACAAAGAAGTAGGATACAAGATCTTTTCAAAAACACTTGGAGAGGACAGTGTTATAAACATTAGTTCTGATATCAAGGTCTTGTTGGTGGATCCAAGACAGTTAGAAGTAGAGGGTGAAAGATGTAATAGTTTCGACAGATGCTGCTGCTGCTGCTGCTGCTGATGATGATGATGATGATATATCTTATTGTCTAAAATGGAATAAGCACTCAGTTCTCTCAATATTTTTAGCATTTTATGAGGTGTAACAGGTAACCTGATCTGCGTTTACTTGTAGTAGGTGTTTTAAATCATTCACTGTTATAATCATCGCGTATAAATGAGTAAATAAGATCGCTGAATGAATCGTTTCTTGG
>NC_142946.1:9093104-9095604 GCF_046866305.1 Octopus bimaculoides
CAGCTTTATATTACATTAATCTTAATCTTATTTCGGCCAGAGTTCTTTCGTCACACTTCTGTGACCTCATCAGTGGTCCTTTGTTTACTTCTTTCGTATGTGTGTCTCACCTTGCTAACTATCAGCCATTTTGTCATATATATATATATATATATATATATATATATATATGTATGTATATATGTATATATGCATGTTTGCACTCGCATTATACACACACACGCATATATATGTATGAATATATTTCAGATATACAAACATATTTTTCTATGTACATATGTTACATATATGCGCACAAAAACTCACACAAATGTATATGCTGAAGCGCTTCACTATTGTCTAAATTAAATTACACTAGCCATTTCCACCACAGTTTACTTCTTCACCCTAATTAGTTCTCTCAGTATCTTAATATAGGCATTTCTGTGTCTTCCTCTGCATGTTTCTCACCCTTCTCTCACAATCACACTTCACCTCCGTCCTTAAACTTGTACAGAAACTGGTGCCCTCCACCCGAATTCATATCAATTTAATATAAAAAATGACCTTATCCTCTACAGTATGAAATCTCATGCGTTCAGAATTTCTTCCCTTTAGTGTTAGTTATAAATTCCATCAAATGAACCAATACCTAATTCGTTTGAATATTTTATACAGAGAGAAACATATGGCCATTTCTAATGAATCACATTTATTTTAATGCAATGCATCATAATATTATCTAGTTTTGTATATATTTTTGTGTTGAATTGGAAAAATAGATTTATTTGGAAATTTATTTGGCAGCCAAAGCGCGTAATCAGTAGGTAATTTCTCCTGACTTATTTACAAGTAAGTCAACTATTCCATCCACCTCACATATAATTACGTTTCTGTATGTAATCTAAATCAAACTTAAATATTAGACTGACCATTCGAATTATCTTGCAAGACATCCATATCATCATATGCTAGGAGTTGAAGAGGTACCAGTAAAACGATTCTAGTAAAATGATTCTAGATGTTGCGATTCTGATATTGAACAGTCTTGATGGTTATCATCCAAAACGTTTCCTGTGATGCCAATCACTTTATATATTTAGTTTACTCTCTTCATATGCATAATCATCACGCGTTGCTCAAATATAAAATTCCTTTGCTCAAACCCTAGGAACAGCTCTGTTGCAAACTGAAAATAACTTCTAATTTGCAAACCTTTCATAGCTTCGTGATAATGTGGTTTGTGCTTCTGTTCTTTGTTGTCTCTTATACAATGATAGCATTTTATTCATTCAGCATTTGATTGACAGCTGGGGCAATCAAGTCAACATTATTACTCTCTTGTAGCTGCTATTTCCGTCGAGTTTTGCTACCTTTAGCACCAAAGTGTTGCAAGAAGAAAAACCATTTGCATAATTAATTAAATCTAAAATGATTCTGTTCTCCTTAGAAACACAAAGACTTTCATTTGAATATTCAGAATACTCCTAAATATTCAGTCGCTAAGGAAATATTTTACACTATTCAATAGCAATTTTTTTCCAGAATCTTCTCCATTATTGCTATAAAACAGCTACCACTAGAGCATAAGGACTCTTTGTGAAAATGTGTATTTTATTACATTCTGTTACTGTTATTTGAATTCATTGATGTTATTTCCTATACCAACAAACAATAAAAATAATTTTCTGTCACAATTTGTTAATATTATACATCATAAAATGAACCTAAACCTTATTCTATAAAACAAAGCTCTCATCGATGTACCACCCTCGCGGTTTTAGAATGTCAACACTCTTTGAAAAGATTTAATATCACATCGTTACGTTTTGCTTCTTTACCGCGCCGTTCGCAATATATGATTGTGTTTTAAGGGACATAATCGAGGGTAAAATTGGCTTTAAAAGCAGCAATATCTGTGACTGCACAATCGTATTAACAAAAATAATCTGTGGCAGATGTGAACCACGTGTAAAAATCATCAGGTAAATTAATGACCTCTAAACATCTGGAGCTACCTCCTCGGCTACGAGATTAATTAAGATGAATTTACCAAATGTTGATCTCTTACAATCGCATTATAACTGATAGGAACGTTATCGACCTCAATGAGACGAAACATAGGACAACCCATTATGTATGTATGTGAAATTACTGAAACAAGTAAAAGAATAAAAGAATACATATATATGCACATATATACATATATATATATATATATATATATATATATATATATATATATATATATATATATATATATATATATATATATATATATATATATATATATATATATATATATATATATATATATATATTCATATATATATATATATATATATATATATATATATATATGTATATATATATTCATATATATATATATATATATATATATATATATATATATATATATATATATGAATATATATATATATATATATAATATATATATATATATATATATATATATATATATATATATATATATATGAATATATATATATATATATATATA
>NC_142946.1:9100604-9110604 GCF_046866305.1 Octopus bimaculoides
TTTACCCTCAACGGCAAACCACTTTATTTTAATGTTATATAAACAAACATTGTTTAGTACTCCTTTGAGCAAGGTTAAAAATGTATAATTAGAACTAAAAGTAGTTAAGGGGAAAAAACATTCAAAAAGGCCAGGGGGTTGAATTGGAATAACACAATATCGATACAGGGGTGGAAGCGTACTTGGCAATCTTCCATGCCAAATCTTTTAACTCTTTTGTTTGTAATTTAGGGAAATTATACACACACACAAACACACACGCGCGCGCACACATGTTTATATGTGTGTGCGTGTATACACATATGTATATACGTACATATATATATATATATATATATATATATATATACATACATACATACATACATACATACATATATATATATATATATATATATATATATATATATATATATATATATATATATATATATATATATATTATATACAGGTTGTCCCCGTTTCCCAGTTTTTCTCTCTCTCTCTCTCTTTCTATATGTGTGTGTGAAGGCGCGTGGCTTAGTGGTTACAGTGCTGTACTCACGATCAGCAGATCGTGGTTTCGATTCCTGGAACGGGAGTCGCGTTGCGTTCTTGAACAAAGACGCTTCAATTTACGTTATTCCAGTTCACTCAGATTCAAATGCACAATACGGTGACAGAATACCTTCCAATCCGGGGTGGGCATCATTCGAAAGCTAAAACAATGTAAAGCGCATTGTGACTAGCGATGTATTACAACATCCGACTGTCTGGTCGATACCGTGATATATCTATATACATATGCATACATGCAGACACGCACACAAACGTACACACACACACACACACACACACACACACACACATTATTTTATTCTATTATTCTTTTATTTGTTTCAGTCATTTGACTGCGGCCATGCTGGAGCTCCACTTTTAGTCGAACAAATCGACCCCAGGACTTATTCTTTGTAAGCCTAGTACTTATTCTATCGTTCCCTTTCACCGAACCGCTAAGTTATGGGGACGTAAACCCACCAGCATCGGTTGTCAAGCGATGTTGGGGGGACAAACACACACACACAAACACAGACACACAAACACATACATACATACATGCATATAAATATACGACGGGCTTCTTTCAGTTTCTGTGTACCAAATCCACTCACAAGGCTTTGGTCGGCCCGAGGCTGTAGTAGAAGACACTTGACCAAGGTGCCACGTAGTGGGGCTGAACCCGGAGCCATGTGGTTGGTAAGCAAGCTACTTACCACACAGCTACCCCTGCGCATTTTTAAATACGTCATCACATACTTGCGCTATCACCTTCCACCAAAACTTGCTTTGCAGTACGCACTATAATATAACATGTTGCAATGATTCCTTGTTGTAGATGCATAATCAGACTGCGTGAAATTGTGATTGCAGTATGTCCAGTATATCAGTGCTAAAGTCATAAACTCTACGACTTAAGGTTTGCATTAATCATGCGATGGTTATTAACTGGCTTTCATGTTTACGGTTATTTTCATTTGTCAGCGGGAAGTCTTCTGATTTACGGTTTTTCCTCATATATTATTAATGATAGTTTATAATTGATAGTAATGTAAGTTATTGACTGTGCGATGAAGATTTTGTTTTATTTTTATGAAACATGTTGAACTATTTTATAACCAAAATGAATTTAAGTCATATATGTTATTTTGGTTGTTTGTTTACTGGCTGTATTTGTTTCTTAATTTGTGTATTTATTTATTTACTTTTGCCGATAGAATAAGTACCAGTCGAATACTGGTGTCGATGTAATTGACTTACTACTCACCCCAGAAAAAATTGCTGGCCTTGTACCGAGATTTGAAATCATTATTAATATTATGATTGTTGTGGTTGTTGTAGTTGGATCCTTAGCACGCCGAACTAAATGGTTTGCGGCATTTCTTCCGGCTCTTTGCGTTTTAAGTGTAAATCCCTCCAGCCTTTACATTGCGTGTCGTATCGATGAAATAAAGTAGCAGTCAAGTACCGGGCCTGCAGTGATCGACCTTACTCCTCGGCTCAAAATTGCTGGCCTTGTGCCAAAATTGGAAAACTCTTCTTCTTTGGCTTGTTGTTGTTGCTGCAGTGGTTGCTGTTCTTCTTCTCCTCGTCCTCATTCATCTCTTTATTCTCCCCTCCTCCTCCTCCTCCTCCTCCTCCTCCTCCTCCTCCTCCTCCTCCTCATTCTTCTCCTCCTCATTCTCCCCTCCTCCCCCGCCTCCTCCTTATTCTCCTCCGCCTCCCCTCCTCCCCTCCCCCTCCCCCTCCACCATCCGCCCCTCCCCTCCTCCCCCTCCTCCGCCGCCTCCTCCTCATTCTCCTCCTCCTCCTCCTCCTCCTCATCTTCTCATCTCCTTTTCCTCATCTCCTCATCTCCTCTTCCTCATCTCCTCATCTCCTCATCTCCTCATCTCCTCCTCCTCCTCATCTCCTCCTCCTCTTCATCTCCTCCTCATCTCCTCCTCCTCATCTCCTCCTCCTCATCTCCTCCTCCTCCTCCTCCTCCTCCTCCTCCTCCTCCTCCTCCTCCTCCTCTCCTCCTTCCCCTTCTTCTTTTTCTTCTTCTTCTTCTTCTTCTTCTTCTTCTTCTTCTTCTTCTTCTTCTTCTTCTTCCAACCATCATTATTACGGCGGCGAGCAGGCAGAGTCCTTTAACACGTCGGACCAAAAGTATAGCGACATATCTTCTGGCTTTAAGTTCTGTTTTCAAATTGCGCCGAGGTCGACTTTGCTTTCATCATTTCGGTCGTGGCCTGTCGACCTGTGCCAGTCGACCTGTGCCAGTCGACCTGTGCCCGACGGCCCCGATCGTGGTCCGTCGCTTTTTCTGTCTTAAGGGTATTTATTGTGTCTCTGCATTGGTACAGTTTAGTAACCAACACCTGTAAAAGTATGTATTGTATGTATGTGTATGTGTATGTCTGTGCGTATGAGCGTGGGTATGTTTCAGTATGTGTATACATACACACGAACACACATGCACACACACATATACATACATGTTTACAGGCGTAGGCGTGGCTGTGTAGTAAGCAGCTTACTTCCCAACCACATGGTTCCTGGTTCAGTTCCACTGCCTGGCACCTTGGGCAAGTGTCTTCTACTATAACCTCGGGCCGACCAAAACCTTGTGAGTGGATTTCGTAGATAGTAACCGAACGAAGTCCACCGTATATATAAGCACATATATCTATGTATGTGTGTCTTTGTGTCTGTGTCCCCACCCCATCACCGCTTAACAACCAGTTTTGGGTTGTTTACGTCCTTATAACCAAGCGTTTCCGCAAACCAATAACATAAACGCCAAGCTTAAAGAAAAGAAGTGTTGGGGTGGATTTATTCAACTAAAAGTCTTCCAAGGCTGTGTCCCAGCATGGCCGTGGTCTAATGACTGAAATAAGTAAAATATAAAAGATACACACACACATGCACACAAACACAAACATGCACAGCCACAAACATATATACTCAGACACACATACACACAAACACGCTTGTGCGCGCGTGCTTGCTTTAATAAATAAGTATGGCTCTGTGTAAGTTGCTGTACGAACGTGTATATCTGCACGTCTGTACCAGTAGAATATTCATATATAGTAAACGCTTTGAAAGTTATATATAGATGTTACATTTCAAATTTTATATTTGTGCTGTCTTATAAATTATATGCATCAAAATAGCATATTCGCAAATAACGATAAAAGAAATGAATAAGAAAAGAGATGAAGGTAGTAAAAAAAAGGAAACAATTCGAAAGGACAAAAAAATTGAAGAGGTAGTAACGGGAGATAAATCATCATTTAAGTCTAATTCTTTCACTGTGCTTTTTCCGTATTGCTTAATTTTTTTTCGTTCCGCCATATATATTTATTATATTTATTTAAAGATTGTCTTTCAAAAATAAAGTGAGACTATTCATTCTTGTCAAATACAGTGTCTGAATTGAAGCTATAAATGTCATTATGCAAATACATACATGTGTACGTATATTTAAATATATATAAGATTATACACTCACACACGCACGCACACAAACATATATACATACACACACACACATATATATATATATATATAAATTGTGTCTATATGCATATAATGATATATATGTATGCATATAATGGTATATATGCACATACACAAACACACAGATACATATATATTTGTGTATATATATACATACATATATATGTATATATATATATATATATATATGCCTGTATGTATATATTTGTATATGTATGCAGATGTATACGTACACACAAAGACACAAAGATGCACGCGCATATATATATATATATATATATATATATATATATATATATATATATATATATATATATATATATATATATATATATATATAAATTGTGTCTATATGCATATAATGGTATGCACACATATACATATATATATACATACACATGCATACACACACAGACATATATACACATGTATATATATATATATATGTAAATGAAGACATATACGTGTTCTCATATATTCACTAGCACACGAATGCATTAAATGCATAATCACATATTTGAAATATATACCGACAGAAGGCAACTTTCTCCATACAAAGAATATATATTTAAATGAAAGACAGGAAAATGAATACTTTTTATTCTTTTTCCTTTATTCCTTTATTTACTGTTTTTTAAATTTTTTCCCTTTATTTTTTTAATATTGTCACGTTGTCATCAAAGTATCTTAGATGATGGAGCTTCGTTCCGTTGATATCCTATGATTATTATTATTATTATTATTATTATTATTATTATTATTATTATTATTATTATTATTATTATTATTATTATTCAGTAGTTTTATTTTTATAACGTGCTTTCACTTCACTACCGAGCGCAGCTCTGTGCGCCTTGGGTATGTGCTGTGGTTTGCTGTGGTGCTCTTATGTTTACTGTATTGAAAGTGTTTTGCGTAGAATGTGTGCAGTACCCAGTAGTGCAATTTTCTGTATGTTATATATATTTGTAAGTCCTGGTGTTTTTGTTATGTATTTGTCTGAATATTTTTTTATTATACCTAAGGCACCTACTATGATAGGAATTGTTTCTGTTATTATTATTATTATTATCATTATTATTATTATTATTATTATTATTACCGAGTGAGAGAGCGGTGCATGCCATGAAAGTAACACTGGGGTAGAATATACGAATTCCACTACACCTATCATGACTTCCCGTCTCGTAAGGGTACACCAGGCACATAGGCACATTATCACAAACATATGTGGGCGATATAGGGATTTCGTATCAAGATAAACAGCGCACGACCTGGCAGACGGGGCCCAGTTAGAATTTTCTTCAGGTTGAGTAAACCATCCCGCTCAAAATATCCCTGAATAAGGGTTGTTTAAACATACTGAACAAAACACCCATGTTTCTAGAGGTGACTTATCGAAACCCTAACGAATTCCTCTCAACGCATGGCTATGATGCTTCCCCACTACTTCTGCTCCTGATCAGAGATGCACATAATCGTCATACACAAGGTCAAACAACTGCCAAATCTGTGTGTGTTGAGCAGAATATTTGCTGTAGCCCATCTTTTATACACACACACACACACACACACACACACACACACACACACACACACACACACACACACACACACACACACACACACACACACACACACACACTCACACACACAAACACTCTCTCTCACACACACACACATGTACAAATAAAAGAGATAGAGGGAATGGGAAAGAGTGGGAGTGAGAGAGAACGAGTGAAAGAGAGGGAAGGAATGAGAGAGGCAGTAAGTGAGAGAGAAAGGGAGTGACAGAGAGGAGTGAGAGGAAAGGGAGGGAATTAGAGAGTGAGCGAGAGGGAGAGAAAGAGGAGTACATACTCATACATACATATCCACATAGGTACACAGATATGGAAGCCGCGCAACTCACAGTTTCTCTCACTCGTTCTCTCTCTCCTTTTCTCTCACCCCTCTCACTTTCCTCTTTCTCCCCTCTCTCACCCCTCTCACTTTCCTCTCTCTCCCCTCTCACTCTTTCCTTCTCTCATTATCTTCTTTTTTTTCTGTGTCTCTATGCATTAAACCCCTTTATCATTTTCCCATTATATTTTGCAATAAAACTGACAAAATTGACAAATTACAGTACACGTTACCATCTATATATCCACGAACTCCCCCCCCCCCACTACTACTACTACTACTACTACTACTACTACTACTACTACTACTACTACTGCTACTGCTGCTGCTGCTGCTGCTGCTGCTGGTGTCATGGAGAAAATGGATGAGCTTCTTCCAATCTCGCCGTTCTGTTCTGAAGAGAGGAGACAATAAAGATCTAACCGTAAGTGATACTTTATCATTCCGCATCCTCCAGCTTCCAGCATCGAAAACGAGAAAGCAGATAAAAAAATATATTGGTATAGCCATGTATCGGGTTCAGTTCCACTGCGTGGCATCATGGTAAATGTTTTCTACTGTAAACTTAGGCCAACCAAGGCGTTGTGGGAAAAACACATACACACACTTACATATCTTTTATTTGCTTCAATCATTAGACAGCGGCCTTGAAAAGTCTCTTACTCGAATGAATCTATCTCACTCTTTTGGTGAACCGCTCAGTTACGGTGAAATAAACAAAACTAACATTGGTTGTCAAGCGGTGGTAAGGTACAAACACGGACAGTAAGACACACCGACAAACTGACACACACATTTGTGCAATTAATCGTGATAATGACTTTTTAAGCAAATTATTCTATGAAACCGTCCTCGGTTTCGATAACTGCTTCAATGCGGGACCGAAACCGCTGGCATGCTGACACTATATGGTCCTTATCCATGCTGCTGAGATCAACTTTACGTCCCCCACTCAACTTTGTGTCTTTTTTTTCTCCTTTAGTCGTGAAACTGAAATAGCAGCCAAGTACTGTTGATGGTGTAATGGCTGATCTGGTATCAAAACCAGTTTCATTTTCCGTAGTTTCATCTTTGGTGTAGAATGACCAGATGACGTCTTTCGATACTAAACAAATAAAGAAACTGCAAAAATAAAAACAAAGATGATAATAATAAACAACATTGAATATCTCTTCATCAGAAGTAGCTGCAATCGTCAACGATGCAACAACGCTACGATGTTTAATAACAGAAACGACGGCGATGACAACAACAACAGCAACAGCAACAACACCATCCACCACTGCTGTCGCTGCCTACAATGATGGTGATGACGATGATGATGGTGATGGTGGTGGTGGTGGTGGTGATAATGATGATGATGGTGGTGGTTGTGATTATGGTGGTGATGGTGATGATGGTGGTGATGATGATGATGATGGTGGCGGTGGTGATGGTGATGATGATGATGATAGTGGTGGTGGTGGTGGTGATGGTGATGATGATAACAATGATTAAAGATGATGATGATGATGATAATGATAATGATGGAGATGATGGTGATGATGATGTTGATGATGATGATAATGATGATGAGGATGATAATGGTGGTGGTGATGGTGATGGTGATGATGATGGTGGTTGTGATTATGGTGGTGATGGTGATGATGGTGGTGATGGTGATGATGATGGTGATGATGATGATGATGATAGTGGTGGTGGTGATGGTGATGATGATAACAATGATTAAAGATGATGATGATGATAATAATGATAATGATGGAGATGATGGTGATGATGAGGATGATAATGGCGGTGGTGGTGGTGGTGGTGGTGGTGGTGGTGATGATGATGGTGATGATGATGATGGTGATGACGATGCTGCTGATAATGATGATGCAAAAAACGGTACCAATGACGTAATTACAGATAACAAGGAGCGTCTTTTCATCTCCATCATAACGAAGTTAGTACGACAGCCACGATCACCAATACCAACAACAACAAAACAAAACAAAACCAAAAACAAAACAAATAGAACGATTGCCACTACTACTACTACTACTACTACTACTACTACTACTACTACTACTACTACTACTACTACTACTACTACTACTACTACTCTTGCTGTTGTCGCCACTGTTGTCGCTGCTGCTGCTGTTACTGCTGCAGAAACGAGACTAATGACGTAAGCAGTATTAACAATCTTTTCCAACCGAACCATCTCAACCTTAGTGCGATGACTAGCAACCATCAATAGAAACAACAACAATAACAACAACAACAACAACTACTACTACTACTACTAATGCTTCTGCTGCTGCTGCTGATGATGATGCTGGCAATGACGTCAGCTACTTTAACAAAAACACCATCCATCATATTCGTGATATCGTTACCAGAAAGCCTTCTTCGGCGCCACCATTTCCACCACCACCACCACAACCACCACCACCACCATCATCACCACCACCACCTTAACCACCACCACCACCACCACCACCACCGCCACCACCGCCGCCGCCGCCGCCGCCACCACCGACACCACAACCACCACCACTGCCACCACCACCACCGCCACCACAACCACCACCAACACAACCACCACTGCCACCACCACCAACACCAACATCATCACTACCGCCACCTCAAACACCACCACCGCCGCCGCCGCCGCCGCCGCCGCCGCCGCCGCCGCCGCCGCCACCGACACCACCACCACCACTACCGTCGCCGCCAAAAAAGAAGAAAAGAACTACAATAACAACAACAGCAACAACGACAATAACAAAAACAACAACGACAGCAACAACAATACCTACAGGTGTATACATACATACATATATATATATATATATATATATATATATATATATATATATATATATATATATATATATATATATATATATATATATATAACATGCTCAATATTTGTAACATCGATCTGAATTTAACGACCATATTTTAAGTGATTTATGAAGTCTTGAGTACTCAGGCAATCAATTACCTCCGAATTAATGACTGCTGCTACTTCTGCTCCTGCTACTCACTCTGCTGGCATTAGTGTTGGTGTAGGTCTTAGCTGGTGATGTTGATGTTGTTCTTATAGATACATGTTAGCCAATATTTTATACTCGTTAAATATTCTCTTTGAGCAACGGATATTTTTGTTTACTGTTCTCGTAATTCCTCTTACGCTTGCATTCTCAATTTCAACCGCAAATTTCCCTTTTCCTCCCCTCTTTCTCGCTTGCTTGTTCTTATATCGTCCTTTAATAAATAATTAAGTATTAATTAACAGAGGTATCCATAATTATATAGCAAGCAACGATGATGACAAGGATTACGAGAAAAAAAAATGAATGGTTTGTAATTTCGACCGAAAGACCAGCAAAAATGTTTTAGGGGATGTTTTTAGTCAATACAACCAATGCTAATTTTCTGGTTCTTGAGTTTTAACCAACCCCAGTGATATGACTGGTAAATTTTTTCCTCTCTCAGCGAGATTTGAAATCAGGTCTTGAATAATCAGAACAAAAGTATGCAATCTAATTGCGTTTCGTTCGACACATTAACCATTTTGCCAATCCACTCTACTACTACTACTACTACTACTACTACTACTACTACTACTACTACTACTACTACTACTACTACTACTACTACTACTACTGCCATTGATGCTAAGGCAATGAAGTTCGAGCGCTAGTATACTTATCTAAGCATTTGTGTGTCTGTGTGTCTGTGTGTCTGTCTGTCCGTCTGTCTATCTATCTATCTGCCCGGATGCAGTGGCTCTCATGGCTTCTGACCTTAATTGATTGGAAGTGTTATCATGTACGCTTTTTGTCTTAGTATAAAACATGGGCTACATCAAATATTCTGCTCAATGCCACAGATTTGCTTGTCAGTTGTTTGACCTCAACCAGTTGAGCATGTCCCTTAGTGGGTGACAATATGTGCATCTCTGATCACGAGCAGAAGTAGTGGTAGAGCATCATAGTCATGTGTTGAGGGTAATTCTTTGAGGTTAGGATAATTCACCCTTGGAAACACGGGTTCTTTTTCA
>NC_142946.1:9115604-9133104 GCF_046866305.1 Octopus bimaculoides
GGATTGTTTAAATGTAGTTACAACAGTAAAATGTCCTACTGAAATGAAATTTCAGTAAATTTTCTGTATATTTGTGCAGCTGAAGATCGCTCTGCATTTTACATTTAATATAATGCTCGCATTACTTAAATAAATGGAGTCGCATGAAACGTTCGTACTGCAATAACCTTGAATATCCTTGTTGCTTATTTTGATATATGCATATATATATATATATATATATATATATATATATATATATATATATATATATATATATATATATATATATATATATATATATATATATATATTATATATATATATATATTTATATATATATATATATATATATATTTATATATATATATATATTTATATATATATATATATATATTTATATATATATTCCCATAGACAGGCCACTGGTATTTATAGAGTATTAAACAACTTCCTTCAGAGAGTAACTGCTGCTTTTGTTGAGTGTATACACAACTTGGCTGCTCGTTTCTTTGGAGACTGTACCAATGTTGTAGACACTTCTGATGAGAACCCAATAAGGTTCCGAAATCGATTAAGTTCGCGCATCATTATTTTTTTGCAGTCTGCGGAGAAATGGCTAAAATATGCACTGTTTATAATCATACAATATGTCACACACACACATATATATATATAGGAGTCGACTCTATTGTAAGCTTCAGGCCAAACCTGTAATTTTGAGGAAACTTCCTCTTTCCTTATCAATCTCAGGCGCCTTTTAAACTGTAAATCGATGTTGAACACTGCCTTTTCCTGCCGACAAAATCAAAAGATAAATCGATTCACTCCTTCCTGCAACGTGCATATTTTCCAAAAATTCCGATGTATTGGCTTCTTTGAATTTCTTTCCAATGGTTGTTGTTTTTACAGTTTAAACATCCCCGTGGGGCGTGTTTATATGTTAATTGTTACGATAATCACAATTGATCGACATTTTTTTTTTTTGCAAAGCTCTATACAGCATGTGCATAACACTGCCGTATCTGCATTTAACAAGGTGAATACTTGCCTGAGGTATTTCCCCTAGCAATATTGAGAGATTTGCTTTAACTGTATCTATCTGTTAAGAATTGATGTAAAAAAAAAAGAAGAATTAATGAAATTAGGAAACAAACGGAGGAATATAGCGGAGGAACGATGGAAGAAATAAGACAGACTGAAAGAAATGAAAATGAAGAATAACGAAATAAAAAAAAAAGAATGACACAAGAATATAGAAACTCCGACAGACATGAAATATTTCGTTCTTAACGGTGGCGTTCGAAGTAGATAAAGCTATAGATAATTGCGTGGAAATATGTATCGGGCTAAGTAAGAAAAAAGAAACCCTTTCGATAGGAATATGCGAACGTTGCTCTTTCATACTTACAGATGACGTGTGTTAGTCTCACGGGCATCTTTCAGCTTTCTCTATCGAAGCTGTGTTTTACATAATAGATATTTACATGTTATTAGTTAAGTTATAGCTTTATCTGTTTCGAGTTCCGCCGTTTTAAACGAGTTGGAAGAAAATATAACGAGAAGAAACTAATTAATATTAAACGATTTACGTGGGAAGAATGTAAATTAAGGAAAGCAGGAAAGGAAATAAGAGAGAAGAAACAATGGTGGGAAAGTATGAAAGTAAAGGAAATACGAGACTGGATGGAGGTTAATGATGTGACGAAAAAGCAAGAGAATGACATTTTTAAGTAAGGAGGGAACTATGGATTATATGACCCCTGTTCCGAAACTGGGATTTATTTTATCGACCTTCTCACCTCTGGAAGGATTAAATATTATGTTGACCTCAACTGCGGTTGAACAAAGGGGAAAAAACTGTAACAAAAGAACGTAACCGAAACCGGAAATTTTTAAGTACGGAGGGAACTATTGTTCCGTAACCGGAATTTATTTTATCGACCTCCTCACCTTTGGAAGGATTAAATATTATGTTGTCTTCAGCTGAAATTGAACAAAGGGGAAAAACACGGAACAAAATTTTGTAACGATTATGCAAAACCACACCTCAGAGAAAATCATTGTAAAGTTGTCACCAGGTCAGAAATGTGTTTGGGAAAAATTAGTCGATTAATATCGATTCGGAGAGAATAAATGCAAAATCAAATTTGGTGGGATTTGAACTTAGGGCTCTGAATAACTAATGGCTGAAGTAACGTATTTTTGACTGATGCTCAAACGACTCTGCTAATCCACCATCCTGAACTTGTGAAATAATGAATGAAAGAAATAATGAAGGAAAAAGAGAAAAGAGGGACTAACGGTAAAGTAGTGAAAGCGAGAAGAAAGAAAGAAAGAAAGAAAGAGAAAGGTAGAAAGAAAGAGAGAAAGGTAGAAAGAAAGAGAAAATCTAGAGAGGGAGGGCGATGAATAATGATGAAGGCTAGAAAATAAAGAGAGAGAGAGAGAGAGAGAGAGAGAGAAGGCAAAGAAAGAGAGAGAAAGAAAGATAGTAAGAGAGAGATAGAAATGCAAAGAAAGAGAGAAAGAAAGAAAAAGAAATAGTGAGAGAGAAGATAATGATGAGAAAGAAATGGTAGAACAAAGAAGAACAAGATGGGTGCTAATGATGAAATAGCACGCTCAAGACTGCAATAGTACGAGAGAGAGAGAGAGAGAGGGGGGAGGGAAGGAGAGGGGGAGGGAGAGAGAGGGGGAAGTAAAGTGAGAGGATAGAGAGAGGGGAAGAATGAAGAGTGAGCAAGAATGGAAGGCTAATGATGCAGGGAAGGTGACAATTGAGCAGCATGTGACATAAACTTCACAATCTATTATCCGTGAAGGACAGGTCAAGAATCCGTGTTAGATGCTTGCGGTTTCGCTAACACACCTGCTGCTCATTATGCATTGTTAACATCGGTTAAGTAAGGATCGTAAAAATAATTGGGACCCGCGGAAACGAGCAGTAGTACCAGCGCCGTCGTAACCATCTTCACCACCGTCAACACCGCCATAAACCACCATCATCATCATCACCACCACAACTGTTCACCTCGCCGCCACTGCACCGAGGACAACAGCAGCAAGAACACGATGACATCGAAACAGCATCAACACTACCGGTAACAGCGATAGCGACGACCCAGTGTCTCGCTTGTTACTCGTACCGAAAGCAGCTGCTGTTTTCGTTATTACAACGACAATAATGATAACAACAACATTATTTATACCAAGCAATGAATTCATAATGATAATAATAATAATAATAATAATAATAATGATAATAATTACAATAAAAATAATAATAATAAATATTACTATTTTTCGGGCGAAATTATAAATTTAATTTTACGGGCGAAATGCTTACCGGTATTTCGTCCATCTTTACAGTCTGAGTTCAAATACCGCCGAGGTCAACTTTGCCTTTCATCCTTTCCGGGTCGATTAAATAAGTACCAGGTGAGCACTGGGGGGAGGGGGGGGTCAACGTAATCGACTATTCCCCCGCCCCTAATTTCAGGCCTATTATTGTTCAGTAGTTTTATTTTTATAACGTGCTTTCACTTCACTACCGAGCGCAGCTCTGTGCGCCTTGGGTATGTGCTGTGGTTTGCTGTGGTGCTCTTATGGTTACTGTATTGAAAGTGTTTTGCGTAGAATGTGTGCAGTGCCCAGTAGTGCAATTTTCTGTATGTTATATATATTTGTAAGTCCTGGTGTTTTTGTTATGTATTTGTCTGAATATTTTTTCATTATACCTAAGGCATTCCTACCTATGACAGGAACTGTTTCTGTTTTTAGATTCCACATTCGAGTTATTATTATTATCATTATTATTATCATTATTATTATTATTATTATTATTATTATTATTATTATTATTATTATTATTATTATTATTATTATTATTGAGTGAGAGAGCAGGGCATGCCATCAAAGTGACACTGGGGTAATAAAATAATTCCATAAAATAGACGTTGTCCGAATATCTGTGAGGTGTGCCACGTGCCACGTGCCAGGTGTCGATGTGATCGGGGATCAACGTGTGACGCAGTGTTTTACTCAAGAACATAACCCAACGCACAGCCTGTTATAGCAATTGAAACCACAGTCTATCGTTCGTGAGAGCAACGCCCGCACCACTAGGCTACGCGACGTAACACACAAATACACACACACACACACACATATCCACGCACACACACACACGCACACATATATATACATATGCATACACACGCATCCAGGCACATATAGAGATATACATACATGCATTTTCACGTACGCATGCGTGTAAATATCCCTACATCAGCTTCCAACAAATAGATAAAGGCTACGGCATTTATTTACTAGTTGTGTTTAACATTTTCATAACGAAGATAAATCCAACGGGATAATAATTTATGGTTCCTTACAGCTTAGAGGGATTAAGAAACCAGAGATTTTTATTATCTCTATTCTTGAAAAATTTGAATTCAATATTCGGAGATAATGCTTGCTTCAGTCTGTGAAAGATTGCTCTGAATTCCGATGGTTGAATGTATAAACAGGCTCTTATCTTCACTGAATGCCATTATACAAGCTGTAGTAAGTCTCTGCGCAGCTATGCAATGCCATTTCTCCTACTGTGAGTACATATAAAGCAGCATAATTACTGCCACATTCATTATATATAAGCAACTTGTTTAACATGACGTAAATATTTGATGGTTACTTGACAAACTTTTGGCAGCTTTAAGTTTATCAATCACATTGTCTATTCGTTTTGAGCATGTAATGTAAAACACTCACATAAAAAAATAAAAACTATAGTTCAACACACACACACACACACACACACACACACACACACACACACACACACACACACACACACACACACACACACACACACACACACACACACACACACACACACATATATATATATATATATATATATACATATATATGTACGCATACACACACGGTAATATAAAAAAACAAGGAGAATGAGTGCTCAACAACGCAATGGTGGATAAAAATTCTTTGTTATTGGGCAAAGTCTACCATTGGTTTCATGTTACGAGAGCGCCCTTAGCAATTATAAAGTCTGCTACATGGAATATCGATGCTTACCTCCATTTTGTATTCATCTGAGATGGAGACGAGCGCCGTTGGTGTATGTGGCAAAGTGGATAATTGTTAAGGTGTACCTCTGCTGAAAAGAAACTAATGGTAGACTTTACCCATGAAGTATCTCTCTCTCTCTTTACCTCTCCCTCTCCCCCTCTCTCTATATGTGTGTGTGTGTGAATGTGTGTGTGTGTGTGCATGTATGCATGTATGCATGTAATTACTTAATTTATTTCAAGATTTCTTGCGACAAGAGAAAGAATCGGTTTCTAACCTAGATCCAAGGCTCCGTCATTGGAATTTCAACATCAACAACAGGGTATTGTGCATGTATGCATGCATGTATGTATGTATGTATGTATGTATGTATGAATGTCATTGTTCAGTTTTATTTCAAGATTTCTGACAATAAAGAGCCGGTTTCTAACCTAGAGTTCCTTCATACGAATTTTAGCATCAACCTGTTAATTTTATTTCTATTTTTATATGTATGTACGCATGTATGCATGTATGTATGTATCTATGTATGTATGGATATGTGTAGATATGTATGTTTTGCTTTATGCATATATTTTCATGAATATAGTTGCATATCTAGACATGCTCATATATCTTTAAATGATAAACTTCTGGAAAGTGTTACAGATTTTTACAGTTCCAGTGATGGACTGGATCTGTAGACTTTGAATCAGCTTTCACCTTTCTGGATTTCGGAAGCCTAATTTCTCAAGATTGGTATATAGGTAGTGTATAGCATATCCCAGGACCCCAATAATTACAGGTATAAACATTAACTTGTAATCTGGTTTCTCAACAGTTCAGCATAGGTGTTCTCTTTTTCACTGATTTTCGACTTTATGTCTGTATGTATGTATGTATATATGTATTGGAACGGTGAATCTCGACCGGGTGAAAGCAAATGATACTGCTCGAAGATAATGTATAATTTATACTTTCTGGGAAGAAGCTATCAGTGTACACCTGGCGACAGGTAGCAGTATATAATCAACATAGCCGCTAAGTAACGAGAACGTAAACAAACCATCACCAGTGGGAAACAAACACAAACAGGAACATACACACTCTGATATATACATATGCATACCCGCGCGCCCGCGCACACACACACACACACAAACACACACACGCACGCACAAACACACACACACACACACACACACACACACACACACACACACACATGCTACTAAATATATTCACAAGGCTTTTAGTCAGCCTGGTGATATAGTAAAAAAATCTTGCCGATGGTTCCGCGCAGTGAGGCCGAACCTACAACCGTGTGTTTGCGAGGCAAACTTCTTACCGAACAGCGCGACGCATGCGTCACTGAATCACTGTCCAGACATGGCCGTAATACACGCAAAATAACGATTACACGGTACCGTGTACATTATATACCTGCATATACTCACCACTTATAAACAAACATGCTAAACAAGGAATCTAATTTCGAATGATGTCATGAAATGGTAAAAGAAAATAAGTCTTTTTCTCATCAAATGGTAATCCTAGGAGATGATTCTATTATTAAATATAATATGCTACATACACCGCTATGCTAAACTTATATGGCAACATTTTTCTGTCGATAATACAAATTGGAAATAATATCATTAGCTGAAGCGGCACTAATGCTATAATCATTTGTAACAACAATTTCTTGTTTTCTAAGTTCATATATTTAAGAAATCTTCTGTTTTCTTACATTTATATTCGACTATTATGATGCTATGCTTGTAGTTCAGACAGATGATGATGATGATGATGATAATAATAATGAGGATAACAATTACAACAATAAGAATGATAATAATAACAATAATAATAATAATAATAATAGAGTGAGTGAGTAAACACCTGGAAAATAACAACCTGTTTCCAGAAGAGCAGAAGGGATGCTGCAAGGGCTCATACGGCTGTAAAGATCAATTATTGATCAATAAAGCCATAACTGAAGACAGCCGCAGAAAGAAGAAAGGCCTCAGTATGGCCTGGGTGGACTACCAAAAGGCTTTCGACAGTGTTCCCCACACGTGGATTCTGGAAACACTAGCCATAAACAAGGTGGCACCAATTATCATAAAATACATAGAGCACTCAATGAACAAATGGCAGACAGTGCTACAGCTCCAAACAAAAGAGGGACTTGTGAAAACGAAAGCCATCCCCATTAGAAGAGGAATATTCCAGGGAGACACGCTCTCTCCACTCCTGTTCTGCCTGGCACTCACACCTCTAACAGAATTGCTAAATAGAACTGGATGCGGTTACAAATGCTATGGAAAAACAGTCAGCCACCTTCTATATATGGATGACCTAAAATTATATGCAAGAAACGACAAAGAGCTAGAAACACTACTACAGACAGTACACGGCTTTACCAAGGAAATAGAAATGAAATTCGGATTAGAAAAATGTGCCAAAGCAACCCTGAAAAGAGGAAAATTAGTTAAAAGTAGCAATATAACACTAGATAAAGCCAATGAAATAAGAGAACTAGACGAAAGCCAACCATATAAGTATTTAGGAGTCAATGAACTAGATAGGATACAACATACACAAATGAAAGAAAAAATAAAGAAAGAGTACTATAGACGAGTTAGATCAATACTAAAAACAGAGCTCAATGCTAAAAACAAGATAATGGGTATCAACACTTTAGCTGTCCCAGTTATAAGCTACAGCTACAACATCCTTAACTGGACACTAAACGAACTATGTAAAATAGACAGGAAAACAAGAAAAATAATGACAGGATATAGGATGCACCACCCAAAATCTGACATAGAAAGGCTATATATACAACGCACAGAAGGTGGCAGGGGTCTTATACAGCTAGAAAACTATTATAAAATAACCACCATAGGACTGCAAAAATACCTACTCCAGAAGCAAGGGAAACTAATACAAATAGCCACAAAACACGAGCAAAACAAAAAACTGTTTTCAGTATTTAAGGAAGCTGACAAATACAAACAAGAAATCAATCTACCTAACAAATACGAAGAAGAAGAAGAAGAAACAACAAAAGCTATAAAACAAATGAAATCCAAACTAAAACTAGAACAGCAACGGACCATGATAAAACGATGGCAAGAAAAGCCCCTACATGGTAAATACTGGGCTAAACTAAATGCGAAAGAAATAGACAGAGAAAAATCCCAGCGATGGCTGAGAAGCTCAGGACTCAAAGCAGAGACTGAAGGATTTTTAATTGCTGCACAAGACCAAAGCCTCCCCACCAGAAATTACCAAAAACACATAATGAAAAGAAATATAACAAGTAACTGTAGAATATGTGGAGATCGACAAGAAACAATAAATCATATTATCTCTGGCTGCCCAGTCCTGGCTAAGAAGGAATATATTCACAGACACGACAGAGCTGGGACCTATATACACTGGAAGCTATGCCAACATTATGGAATAGCAACAGAAAAAAGATGGTATAAACACACGCCAGAAAAGGTCACAGAAAACGAGAAAGCAACCATACTCTGGGATATGCCAATACACACAGATAGAGAAATTAAGGCAAATAGACCAGATATAGTTGTCAAAGATCATGAAGGAAAAAAATGCCTTCTAATTGATGTTTCAATACCAGCAGATGACAACGTTTCTCTAAAAGAAATGGAAAAACTTTCAAAATACAAAGACCTGGAAATAGAGATAACTCGAATGTGGAATCTAAAAACAGAAACAATTCCTATCATAGTAGGTGCCTTAGGTATAATAAAAAAATATTCAGACAAATACATAACAAAAACACCAGGACTTACAAATATATATAACATACAGAAAATTGCACTACTGGGTACTGCACACATTCTACGCAAAACACTTTCAATACAGTAAACATAAGAGCACCACAGCAAACCACAGCACATACCCAAGGCGCACAGAGCTGCGCTCGGTAGTGAAGTGAAAGCACGTTATAAAAATAAAACTACTGAATAATAATAATAATAATAATAAATGCATTGATGCAGTACCAGGAAGTGGCTCTCGTGGCTTCTGATCTTAACTAATTGGAAGTGCTATCATGTACATTGTTTTGCCTTGGTATAAAAAATGGGCTGCAGCAAATATTCTGCTCAATACCACACAGATGTGCTTGTCAGTTTGTTTGAACTTAACCAGTTGAGCATATCCCTTGGACGCTGACGATATGTGCATCTCTGATCATGAGCAGAAGTAGTGGGGGAGCATCATAGCCATGTGTTGAAAGGATTTCTTTGGGGTTTGAATAATTCACCTTTGGAAACATGGGTGTTTTGCGCAACATCTTTAAACAAACCTTATTCAGGGACCTGAACAACAAAAACAATTGTTGTTGTTGTTGTGTGTATATATAAATATATATATATGCACACACACACACACACACACATACATATTCTTTTACTCTCTTTTACTCTTTTACTTGTTTCAGTCATTTGACTGCGGCCATGCTGGAGCACCGCCTTTAGTCGAGAAAATCGACCCCAGTATTTATTCTTTGTAAGCCTAGTAGTTATTCTATCGCTCTCTTTTTGCCGAACCGCTAAGTTACGGGGACATAAACACACCAGCATCGGTTGTCAAGCGATAGTGGAGGGACCAACACAGACACACAAACACACATACATAGATATATATACATATATACGACGGGCTTCTTTCAGTTTCCGTCTACCAAATCCACTCACAAAGCTTTGGTCGGCCCGAGGTTATAGCAGAATACGCTTGCCCAAGGTACCATGCAGTGGGACTGAACCCGGAGCTATGTGGTTGGTAAGCAAGCTACTTACTACACTGCCACTCCTGCGCCTATATTTGTAAATATATATGAAAATATATATGTGTGTGTGTGTGCATGCTTATGTATGTGTAAGGGTGTGAAGACATGTGGCTTAATGGTTACAGGATTCGGCTACCAATTGCGAGGTCGTGAAATATATATGTCTGTAAAAATATACATATATTTATACAAGTCTCTCTCTCTCTCTCTCTCTCTCTCTCTCTATATATATATATATATATATACATATATATATATATATATATATATATATATATATATATATAAGCAGACGTTGTTTTTATAAAGATGAGAAAGAATAGTCCTCTCGTACTGTATCTAGTGTTCTGCTAATGCATTGTTTGTAATAAGTACTCAGGTGTTCAGTGGAGCAAGAGAGAAGTTCCGGTGTTATTGCGTTCTAGGTGAACTTGATCAATCTCTATAATTTTTCACTCAATTATTCTACAAGTTACTTTCAGTAAACGAGGAAAATCACAGGTCCAGATATTGCCGCTGGGCGTACCAGGGGAGCAATAAATGAATAAGAAAAAGATAAGAGATTTACTTGTGTATTTTATTAGTGTTTTTGTTACTGTACTTTTTTTCTTCTCTTTCGGAAAGAAAAGTTCTACTTTGTATTGTCTCCTCTGTGTTCGACCCTGCGTGGCTAATAAAGTAAGATATCTATCTGTCTGTCTGTCTGTCTGTCTGTCTGTCTGTTTCTCTATCTATCTATCTATCTATCTATCTATCTATCTATCTATCTATACATCCACACATCTCTCTCTATCTATCTATGTATCTATTCATCTCCCCCCTCTCTCTCTCTCTCTCTCTATCTATCTATCAATCTTATTTCTTTATTACCTACAAGGGACTAAACATAGAGGGGACAGACAAGGACAGACAAAGGGATTAAGTCGATTACATCGACCCCAGTGCGTAACTGGTACTTAAGTCATCGACCCCGAAAGAATGAAAGGCAAAGTCGACCTCGGCGGAATTTGAACTCAGAACGTAACGGCAGACGAAATACCACTAAGCAGTTCGCCCGGCGTGCTAACGATTCTGCCAGCTCGCCGCCTTTAATCTCTCCCCCTCTCTCTCTCTCTCTCTCTCTCTCTCTCTCTCTCTCTCTCTCTCTATATATATATATATATATATATATATATATATATATATCTTCATTTCCTTAGCATCAATGACAGTAGTAGCAGCAGCAGCAGCAGCAGCAATAGTAGCAGTAGCAGTAGTAGTAGTAGCAGTAGTAGTAGTTGTAGTAGTAGTAGTAGTAGTAGTAGTAGTAGTAGTAGTAGTATTGGTAGTCATTTTGTTAATGTTATTTCCTAGTTGTACTTTGTTGCGGTCGTCGTTGCTGCTGAAACTGCTGCCGGTGCTGGCTGATACTCGTGCTGCTGCTTCTGCTGAAGGTGTTGCGTTTTTAAATACTTTTTTCTTTTTTTTTACATTCCTCGTCTGTGCAATACATAATTAAAACATTTGTCACGCACTTTTAATCAAGCGTATTACTACAACCGAACAACAACAACAACAACAACAACAACAATAACAATAACAACAAGACCAAGGGGTGCCACAACAATAGCATCATCAGGAAGAATAGTAATTATAACAACAACAACAATAACAACAAAATCAATAGTAACGATATTAAAAAGGAAGTAGAACTAGTTAGTTCTTTTCTTGAAGTTGTCCTTTTCTCACATTGAATAAACTTGGTGTGTGTGTGTGTGTGCATATATATAATATATATATACATACATATACACACATACATGTATATATATACATATATGCATATACATATATATATATATGTGTATATATATTCGTATATGTATATACACACATACATATATATGTATATATATATATATATATATATATATATATATATATACAAATACAGACAGTGAGAGACACACATATGTGTGTGTGTAAGCATATATAATATGTATATGCATGTATATCTGTGTATATTTACATATGTACGCATATGCTTACCTACACACATATATACATATATATATATATATATATATATATATATATATATATATATATATATATATATATATATATATATATACAGTTGTAGCCTTTGTATGACCGTTTGTTTGTTATCGAACTCCTCCTTGGGTTTTGGAGATGGACACCCATAAACATATGTTTTCTGAAACTATATTACCCAGGGTATTTGAATAAGTATATCTCCTTTTGATCAAAGGAGTTCCCCGAGGCACACAAATTCCCCACTGAAAAAGTGTTTGCCATTAATTTAAATGAAATTTAAACAATGCGTATACATATATATGTTTGTTAAACATATATGCATATATATATATATATATATATATATATATATATATATATATATATATATATATATATACATATATATATATATATATATATATATATATATATATATGTATATATGCATACATACATACATACATACATACATACATACATACATACACACACACACACACACACACACACACACACACACACACACACACACACACACATATATATATATATATATATTTCTATTAGGTGCTCAAGCGGAAATATACATAGCTACGTTTACATACATACAAATGCCAACGTATAACAAGTAAACAACCAAATAAAAATTGAATAAAAAAAAAGCATTCAATAAAATCCGCACCAAAAATATAAAAAAATAAAGCAAAAAAGGCAGACAAATTTGGTAGGCTTCGCTGGAGTTTCTTAACTAAGATATTGTCGCCACATTTTCTGACAGACCTAAGATATATTTGGAAGGAATAAGAAGTGGATGTGATGATGGTGGAGTGGGAGGAGATGTAGTAAGATCGTCGAGAAATAAGATAGAAGGAATGGTAAATGTTCTGTGTTTCATGTCACACTTCCAGTTTCTTTTTTTTCTTCTTTTAGCGATTCAGGAGTTTTAGTACAACTCATCTCACCTCCAGGTACTTTAAACATCTTCAATACGCATCATGTTGCTCTGTTGACAACAATATCGCGCTATTTCTTCTCATTGTTGTTATTATTATTATTGTTAAATCCGTCGCTCAGTATCCAGTATCGTGATGTTGTTGAAGATATTGTGTCTATCGGAGGTTCGTACTGTTTGTCAAGTCCCAACAAGGACCTCAGAGTGACAGTACTTTACACAATATGCGTGCAGTTCCAAGGAATGCTGATTTTTGCAATACACCTAGATTGTAGCGCATTTCTAAATTTTCCAGATGTTTCTTCAGCTCGGGTGGAATTAAACCCAATGATCCGATAAAAACAGGGACAAACTTTGTGCTTGACTATCGTAGCTGCCACATCTTGGCAATCTCAGTTCTCAGAACTCCAAATTTATCAAATTTTTCTCTTTCTTTCATGATAATATATTGATCTCCTAAGATTGCCATGTCGATTATCAGGCACTCTTGTTTGTCCTTCCTAAAAGTTACTAAAGGTTGCTCTAATACCTTGCCTGCCTGGAAGTCAAAGTCCCAGAGGATTTTTGCTTTCCCCTCTTCGTCCATTAACATTATTATTATTATTATTATTATTATTATTATTATTATTATTATTATTATTATTATTATTATTATTTTCTTAAAGTCGTCATATTAATATGGGTGACAAACCAATGTTAAAATACTAGTCAAATATAAGAAAAATTAGACACGGTAAAGTGGTGAGACGCACAGGTAAAGGGAAGGTATAAAAATGGATACTTAAATCCCTTCATCAGCTGATGACTGAAGTTCATAGCGGTTTCAACACGTATTAGTAACAGGATCGCGCATTTCAGATCGCTCCTAGTTTTATAGCAAATCCCACCAACCAACGAATTATGTTGCGGAGACAGAATATTACATACAAAGATTAGGTACATTTTCGAGAAATTACGCACAGCAGATATTTAACTCTGTTGCCTTATGATACTTACGCGCATAATCACACATAGACACAAACTCACACATAGAAACACAGGCTCTCTTGGAATTGGCGCTGGACACACTCTAAATTGTAAAATTCATTTGTAATTTAAATGTAAGGTGCAAGAAAACATATCGATCTCGTTACGACTCAACTACTACACATTTTAGTTACTCCAAAGAGCTAAATTTGGTTTTGTTCTGCACATGTAGATTAAGTCTGGTTATATTGGAAGTAGAGTAACTAAAATATTGTTAGGTGGCGGAGAGTCCAATGAAGGCGAGCAAACCGAAACTTCGACGTCACATTCATATCTCTTGTTATAAAAGTATGATACATCGGTTTTATAACTCGGCATAAAAAGGAACGTGTGTGTGTGAGAACGTATGTATGTGTGTATGTGTGTGTGTTTTCCATAAGAACATGCACGTACACAGTTTCAGATACATTTCTATATCAGTGGAGACACAATTTATCTCATGTTTACATTGTGCAAATAATATCCATTTTTGCAAAGATTTTGCTAAGATTTTGCAATATATATATGTATGTATATATATATATATATATATATATATATATATATATATATATATATATATATATATATATATATATATATATATATATATATATATACATATATATACACATAAAACTGAAGATTTTTGTCTCCTTCTTCTCTTGTCGATGTCTGAAAGAGATAAAGACAAACTTCAAATCGTTTATCTTTCATTGTCGCTTTACTTACATACAATGATCAATCTTTTTAGAGAGTGCTATCTTTCAGAACCACGATTCTTGTTAAAATCATTTTAAAAACAGATTAGCAATTAAAAATTAAGCGTCAAGGAAAACAAAACGATGTAATTAACAGGAAGTGAAATGAAATAATTAAGAAATAAATAAGAAAATCATTAAAAACGATCAACGATCAACTTATATTCCCATACATTTTTTAATTATTTTTAGTAGTATTATTGTCTGTATAGTAGTTAATTATTAATCTTGTTAATTGGCTAACTAGTGATGTATAGTTATCTTTTGTTTCTGAAAGCCAAAAGCAATCTTATTGTCACATATTAAATATATATTTTAACATTTTCTTGCATGTATATATACCTAATAGGCAAGCGAAAACATACATGCATACGCACGTAAGGTGTATATATATATATATATATATATATATATATATATATGAATGTGTGTGTGTATATGTGTATGTATATATATATATATATATATATATATATATATATATATATATATATATATATATATACATAAATATTTGTACACATACAAAGGTACACACACACAGAGAAACACGTATGTATATGTGGATGTGTGTGTGTAATTATTTTAAATTAAAACTGAGCTCGAAGGGTTTCATTAACTAAGAGCATATATGCACACTACACATGCTCACATCTGTATGCATCTACGGATATAACTACACGTATACATGCACACATAGCTGCACACTTAGAAACCTACACACATACACGCGCGCGCACACAAACACAAATATACACGTACACACACACACATATATATATATATAAGGCAAATCGAATATGACGTGGCTGTGTAGTAAGTAGCTCGCTTACCAACCACATGGTTCCGGGTTCAGTCCCACTGCGTGGCACCTTGGGCAAGTGTCTTCTACTATAGCCTCGGCCCGACCAAAGCCTTGTGAGTGGATTTGGTAGACGGAAACTGAAAGAATCCTGTCGTTATATATGTGTGTGTGTTTGTGTATATGTTTGTGTGTCTGTGTTTGTCTTCTCAACATCGCTTGACAACCGATGGGGGTGTGTTTACATCCCTGTAACTTAGCGGTTCGGCGAAAGAGACCGATAGAATAAGTACTAGGCTTACAAAGAATAAGTGCTGGCGTCGATTTGCTCGACTAAAGGCGGTGCTCCAGCATGGCCACAGTCAAAATGACTGAAACAAGTAAAAGGGTAAAAGAAAAAAAGAGTAAACAATGTATTAGTTTCACGTAGAGTTATGGTGGAAAATGGAGTAGGTTTATAGCGTTTCCTTTATAACGTATAACCTGTTTCTTCTCCGGGTAATTCCATTCTACTTTTTCTGACGAAGAGTCATCGTCGAAACGTTATACATCCACACATTTTCCAGCCTTTACTGAGCGTCAACCTACAACAGTCCATGTCTACGTATTTTTGTGTTCTGTTGTGTTGTTATTTGGTTTCTCTATTTGACAATTATCGCACCCTCACGGATCTTCCACGTGCTTCCTACCAACGCTTTGGAGTATCTAATTCTTGGATTTCCTTACACCGGATTACTCTACCGTTGGATTACGCTACCCTTTGAATCGCTTTGGAGTACGGCGCTTTACTGTGTAACACGATATTCTGTAATAAAAGGTTTTTGATTTCACAAAATTTTCTCTCTAAGAAAGCGAAAAACCGCGAAAGATGAAGAAAATCTTTGAAATTTGCAACATAAAGGAGAGATAATTTTAAATTATTAACGTAGAAATTTCTCACACCAGTTGATCTTTGTTTAAATGGACATAGAGCTATGATAGTCGGAGTTTTCTTAATATCTCTGACAAAAAGCTTACTCGTCTATCTATCTATCTATCTATCTATCTATCTATCTATCTATCTATCTATCTATCTATCTATCTATCTATCTATCTATCTATCTGTCTGTCTATCTATCTATCTACCTATCTCTAAACACACACACACACTCACACACATATATGTCTATGTCTAAATATGTATATATTATATTGGTGGGTAGGATAATATCCCTACGCATATAGGAACTGTACAAAAAAAAACATTAGCAGACACACACACACGCATATACATATAAACACACATACACACAAATATGTATGTGTGATTATTATGACGTATGTAAGTGATAGCGCGTCTGCGCATGATCGAATATGAAGTTCTGGGAACAACAAATGCTTCTAAAGTTACGCATGTAAACTTAAATTCATGCATCTCTCAGATCACACAGGTGCGTAACGCAAACACACAAACGAACATGCACACATGCACGCACGACAACCCGCCCCCAGAAGCTAACACAGTATTCCTCTACAGTTCTCACATATATATATATATATACACTAATAATTAAACACACACATACACATACGTACGAACCTGCATTCATTGAAACGCACATAGAAGTGGAAATATCTTAGGAAATTCTTACACCATACACTGAAAGCCTCACGAAAAGACAAAACTGAATATGTTTCTACGACACAAATATGATTCTGGATATGCGAAACATTAACTGCGGCGCGCTCACACATAAGCCTGAAATAATTTAATCTACACGTACATGTACACGTACTTAGATGGTTCTCATAAAATTTGAAATGATTTTCATGTGATAGAAATACAGGAAATATGGAGAGAATATTTCTCGTAATTTTACGATTTATTTTTAAGTTCATTAAAAAAAAAATGTCTCTTTAAACAGTTGAAGATAGATACATATACATAAATACATACATACATACATACATGCATACATACATACATACACATACTTATATACATACATGTACAAACACACGCATATATATATATATATACATATACATACATACATACATACATACATGTACAAACACATACGCACACACACACACATACA
>NC_142946.1:9138104-9140604 GCF_046866305.1 Octopus bimaculoides
AATCTTCTTCTGCTGGATATTTCAGTTTGTTTAAGAGCCTTTTAGGTCTTATGTAGTGATATTCTTTTGCTTGTTCTGACAAATTGACCTTTCCTCATCATATAAGACTCATATCTGATGTCTTCGTGGGCAACATTTCTGACTGTTCCTTCTGACACATGGAGATCTTTTGCAACTGACCTCATGGACTTTCTGGGATTGCAATCAATGGTCTGATGAACTTGCTGAATAAATTTAGGTGATCTGATGATTTGAGAGCTTTTAGAATATGTTTTATGCTTTCATATTGGTGATACGTTTCCTTCTTCAGTCTCTAACTCTTTACAAATTCCGTACACGAAAGATCTGGCAACTTTTAAAAATCGAGATATTTCTAAATCGCTATGCTCAGCATTTATAACCATAATAACAGCATGCTACTTGATTACTTGAGTAGGCACTGGATCAGCCATTATTATTTTCCGAAATAAAGATTATAAAGAATTTCCCAAAAAGGCAGCAATGTCCCCAAAAAGTTATGTCCTCAAATACCTTACGCACCCTGTATATATATATATATATATATATATATATATATATATATATATATATATATATATATATATATATATATATATATATATATATATATATTATGATTGACCGTTGACTGAACACTATTCAATTTTTTTTCTCCGTGTTTTTCTCCTTGTCTCCGTATTCTTTCTGTTGAAGAGCGTAGCTCGAAACGTCAAAGACTTTCCGTATTCCCGAGCGTCATACTAATACATCCTTTTGTTATTTACACCACCTGTCCTCGTCTGTTGTTGTTTTTTCGTACCTTCTCCCATATATATATATATATATATATATATATATATATATATATATATATATATATATATATATATATATATATATATATATATATATTTATATATATATATATATCACGGAAATTCCGTGATGGAGCACGGAATTTTGTCAGTGAACAGATTGCAGTTTCAAAGTGACGAGAATATTTTGACAAATCAAATTTAAATATTGAAGTAAATTTAATGGTTTTTGTGTGTTTTTAAATGGCATATAAATACCTTCCACGCAGCAATTGTTTTTGTTTCAGCACACGATCTCAGATCAAGTTACTTGCTATCAGACTTTCATATTCCCGTTCGTGTCCGACGAACGGGAACGTGAAACTCTGAGTAACAGTTTTTGTGATATTTCTGCTGCTTTTAATTAACCATATTACTCTAACTCTGGTATTGGAGTACTCCTTTTCTCCGCCTTGTTTCACATTTATGTGCTTACTCAAGTATATATATATATATATATATATATATATATATATATATATATATATATATATATATATATATATATATATATATATATATACACATATATACATATGTATATATGTATGTATACGTGTATGTATGTATGCATGTATGTATATATGTATGTTGTATATATAACTATCCATCGATATCTCTTAATCTCTCTCTCTCTCGCTTTCTGTATATATATATATATATATATATATATATATATATATATATATATATATATATATATATATATATATATATATATATATATATATATATTTATATATATATATGTGTGTGTGTGTGTGTGTGTGTGTGCGTGTGTGTGTGTGTATACGTATATAAAAATATATAATATATATATACACACACATACATATTACTTGCTAGCGATAGGCTTTATTTTATTTTATTTTTTTTTACACGAAAATATGAATAACCGCTGAATAATTCTACAACCCACACATTCGTGCGATAAAGAAAGTTGATTGATTGACTTTAGTTGACCTAAAATATTCATCAATTGTTGATCAGAAGTGACTGACCTTTTTCTATAAATTCTTTTTAACTGTTCTAACAAGCTAGTTGAACTGGAGACCCATGAACAAGTAGCTCGATATCTTATTCAAGCAGCCATTTCCTTCTTGCTCTGACAAGTTCTGATAACTTTCAAGCTTTATTTTATCGAATTTTTTGTTTGATTTGCTTTGGCTTTTCCTTTCCTTCCTCATCAAACACGGTGTCTTTGCAGATTTCAAGCTATTGCAGTTCTTCACACTAGGCCCAACCTAATGTGATATTAGCATAATCCACCACATCGACTCATCACCAAATTTTCTACATTTGGTTATTAGACGACTACATTAGCCTATGAGACGTTTTGGCACGGCCATTTTGGCGCAGCTGATTAGACGTCACTGAATCACCGCTGACTTATTTGACATCAGTCGTTTTAATGTTCGCTTCTTTCTCTCTCTTTCTCTGTCTCTCGTTATCTACGTATATAAGCATATTTCTCTCTGAGTATGAGGAAAGGGAAAGGTTTATGTCAATTGTGTTCATTTAACAAATTAGTTCCTTTCTCTCTCTCTCTCTCTCTCAATCTTTCAATCTGTCTATGTATATTTTACGTACGCATGCGTGTAGGTGCACGCGAGTGTAGGTTTGCGTGTGTGTGTACGTATGTGTGT
>NC_142946.1:9148104-9157633 GCF_046866305.1 Octopus bimaculoides
TCTTGCGAAATTTATTGATGGATCGGCTAATGTATGTACATCAAGTTGCACTTCAATGCTTTTTATTTATTTTTTTTATTTATGCGCCGTTTTAAAGCCTAGCCAGGCTCATGGGCCCAGTTTCTCGGTTTCAATGGCGTATGTGTTCCCCAGCTAGATGGGACGCCAGTCCATCGCAGCTTTACTCAAGAAGCAGGAAGAAAGTGTGAGAGTACAACATGGGTCACCTCCCCCCCACCCACCGCCGGAGCCTCGTGGAACTTTAGGTGTTTTTGCTCAAGAAATACACACAACGCCCGGTCTGGGAATCGAAACCGCAATCCTCCGCTGCCCTAACAACCGGGCCATTACGCCTCCACAAATAAATAAATAAATGCGCCCTTTTAAAGCCTCACCAGGCTCATGGGCCCGGCTTCCCGGTTTCAATGGCGTATGTGTTCCCCAGTCCATCGCAGAGTTACTCATTTTTGCCGGCTGAGTGGACTGGAGCAACGTGAAATGAAGTGTTTTGCTCAAGAACGCAACGCGTCGCCCGGTCCAGGAATCGAAACCACAATCTTATTATCATGATGCTGACACACTAACCACTAAGCCACATACCTCCACTTCAATGCTTTTAGCAGAACCTATTCCGTCGCGATAATTAAAACCAGGAAGACGTTTGAGGATAATGGAGTATCGAGAGAGAAGTATGGCTGCCATCAACAATAACACAAAATGAATGGTGTCTTCCTATATTCTTTCCAGCAAATTTCAGAAGAGTTGCATCTGTCAGGGCTGCGTCTTTCCTCACTTCACTGAAACATTTGCAAAATAATTTCATGGCGTCAGATACCTGCATATCTTCTGTTTTCATGAAATTAATCGAAGTTTGGACAGAATAATAATTTATTTTAGAGCTGCGTTTGGTGATGTATGGAATAACAGAAATATTGTTGCATGATCTGGAATATTATACCTGCAAAAGAATACGTAACAGAAGGCATATAACCGTAGGCATTGCTGCGTGGTCAGAAGTTTACTTCCCAACTTCGTGGTTCAGGGGACAGATAATGAATTTGCTTCTTTTTTTATGAGCGTATTTGTTTGGGATTCGGCCAGGAAAATGTCCTTTTCGATGTATTTCGTGTTAAAAAGCACCAAATACCTGAAATCGGAGGTTAAGAATAGCCACGTAAGTGAAAGAGAACGGTGTATATTGATATGATTTTCTACTCTGGGAACAAAGCCCCAAATTGTGGGGAAGGGGCCAGTCGATTAGATCAACACCAGTACGTAACTGGTACTTAATTTATCGACACCGAAAGGATGACAGGCAAAGCGACCTCGGTGGAATTTGAACTCAGAACGTAACGGCAGACGAAATACCGCTAAGCATTTCGCCCGGCGTTCTAACGTTTCTGGCAGCTCGCCGCCTTGGGAACGATAATTATCGATATTTTGTAGTTACTTCCACTCGTTAGTACGCTTTACCTGAATCAAATCGAAACGAAATCGAGTGGTTGGTCCAGGGTATATATGCTGATAGCGTAAAACCTATCCACTGACGTTCAGCAACGCCGTACTCTAAACCAAGATTAAACCAAGACCAAACAAGACTAAAAAGAACAATTGGTTTCAAATTTTGGCACAAGGTCAGCAGGTTTGAGGGAGCGGGGTTAAGTGGATTACTCGAAAGGATACATATATTATCGACCCTGAAGAGATGAAAAGAAAAATCCACCTCGATAGAAATTAAACTCAAAACATAATGAAAGTGGAAACATCGCTAAGCATTTTTCCGGGCGTGCTAGTAAATTCTGCCGGCTTGAAGCCTTAAGAAGCTGGTCTAGAAATGTAGACATTACAGATGTCACATACATAATGACATTATGCGCATATTGGTTGAGTAATTATATCCGGGAAAAGTCCCTTAAGACGAAACAAATCGACCCGTAGTTAACGTTACCATTATTAGAACTGCTTCTAATTCAGAATTTAATTTTGTTGCACATGCGCGGTGCTGCTGCGCATCAGGAGATAGATTTCGCGCCATCTGTATGAATAAACCTTAAATCGGCGATTCGAATTCATTTCGAGATGGAATGGGTTACATGATGCCGACGAGCTGAAATAACAACGAAACATCGATATCCACCCGTCCCGTTACTTACGGCGCGTTTCGTTTCGTCAGGTTTTCGGTATTCAATCTTTTTAACACTCCACATTTTAAAAAGGAATTCTTTTCCCTGGACGAATCTTGTATCCAATAAGCGCATTAACAAAGCGCATACAATTAATATATGACGTCAGTTACATGCATACATGTGTATGGTTCTACACATGTATGTATATGTCTACTTATAGATTCATACATTCATATATACATACATACATACATACATACATACATACATACACACACACATATATATATATATATATATATATATATATATATATATATATATATATATATATATATATATATATATATATATATATATATATATATATATATATATATATATATATGTATATGTATATATATATATATACTCATATATACGTATATATATATATATATATATATATATATATATATATATATAGATATATATATATATGTATGAATCTATCTATATATATGAATGTATGTATCTGAGCATGTGCAGAAACCAACAGCGAAAATAGCTCTAAGCTAGAATTCTAATAAGTATTGATGTGAGGTTCTCATATAACATGTTTATTGTTTGTTAGAGATATAGCTCTTTGAAACCCAGAAAACCCCTCCATCCACAGACACATACACAGATAGAGACATGCATGCGCGCATACAAGCAGGCATGCACACTCATCATTAGATTAATATACTTATATAAAGCATTACACTCCAGGTTTATTTATGCGCTCATATACATTCATAGACATAAAGTAAAACTTATACATGCACACGCTCACACAAATGTCTCTCACATACTATCTTATACAAAAGTATCACACAAACAAATTCATATATATATATATATATATATATATATATATATATATATATATATATATGCACACGCATTCAAATGACCTCTTATATAAATATATAGGCACAAGAATACATTTATAATCACCGCATTCCAAATGCAGATAAATTCTATCTAATTCTTCGTCGGTAAACCAAAGTCATTGTTAACAATGATATAAACTCCATATGTGTGTGTGTGTGCATGATTGAAGTGAAATGTTCATCGAGATTTCTGGCGATACTTCCGCGATCTGCCTTAAATGTGCTTGTCTCCTGTTGAGTCACAAGTTATATGTCACTTGTGTTGATCAGTCAATTGTCTCTGATTCATTACTGCTATGATTTTGCCTTATGTATGTATGTATGTATGTATGTATGTATGTATGTATGTATGTATGTATGTATAAGTGTACATCTCCACCTTTCATCACCATTGCTTCTTTTTCTTGTCTTTTCTGCTGAAGTTCTTATTTTCATTGTTTTGGATTTCTTTCGTTTTTCCTTTTATCTTCCTAGGGAATTCCTTCACAAGCTTTTTGCATTTGCTTTTTTTGTTTCTTTTAAATTTATTTACGGTACACCCTCGTATTTTTTCCTCGACTGGCTTGAAATTTTCAGTTAACATCTCAACCAAAGTAAATAGATAGCTCATCTATGTCTTGCATAAATATATATATGTGTGTGTATGTAACTATTAAACTTAATTAGAGGATATGTTAATCTCGTGAAGGGATGGTCGCATCCAGGGAAATATCAAGTTCAATACGTAGTATTTTTGGGGGAATGAAATTCTCTTAAATGAATAGGTATATATAAAGCGTGCAGTTTATGTCAATTTAAAAGAAGAACAGAAAATACAGAAAAGGTGGGTCACAATTGCTTATTATTAACAAATTGGTCATCTTCGTTTATATTTATGTGACATGTGTAATAATTCCATCAGAGGCAGAATAATGTACCTTTTGATGTTACATGTGGGTTTATCAATTGTTTTCAGCAGACACTGGTTTTGCTGAAATGAATTGGTAAGCGTACATATTACAAACAAAGGTACATCATTTTACCTCTGATGAAATTATACACATGTCACATAAATGTAAATTTCACGTACCAATTTGTAATTAAATTATTGAGTATTAACTGAAACAGCTGTAAGAAGTAAAGACGACCAATTTGCTAATAATAAACAATTATTAACTTCTTTATCTCCCTTTGCTTTTCTTTTCTTCTTATATATGCTTATGTACATATACATACATACATATATATATTTAATGGTTAAATATAGTTGTACATAGAAATGTTTACATTGGATTAATACATGGATATAAATTAAACATCGGTGTCAAATCTCTTTATTAAATGTATAAATTTAAAACTTTGGATATATATATATATATATATATATATATATATATATAGGGGAGAATGTACGAAAAGAAACAACAACAGACGAGGACAGGTGGTGTAAACAACAAAAGGATGTATTAGTTTGACGCTCGGGAATAGAGAAAGTCTTTAACGTTTCGAGCTACCCTATTCAACAGGAAGAATACGGAGAAAACAAGGACAAAATCACGGAGAAAAAAAAATATATGTATGTATATATGCATATATGTGTAAAAAATAAATTACATGTGTCGACAAATTTACGTGCACATATCAGTCCGCATACAGAATCATGGAGACGTGTAAAAAAAAAATAAATTGTGCGGTATGAAAGTAGATTTCATAAAATAATTACTTAAAAAACTGTAAAAGAAGAAAGATAAGAAGATTTGAAAACACAAAAATGCAGCTTTCATTCATTGATGATAATACGATTGGAATGTTGAAATATACTTATATCGTTAAGAACACTACGCAATCTATCTATCTATCTATCTATCTATCTATCTATCTATCTATCTATCTATCTATTTATCTATCTATCTATCTATCTATCTATCTATCTATCTATCTATCTATCTATCTATCTGTGCGTGTCTGTCTGTTTCTCTGCCTGTTTGTCTATGTGCCAGTCTGTCAGTCTGTCTATCTGTCTCTCATTCCATCTCCCCCCCTTTCTCTCTCTCTCTCTCTCTCTCTCTCCATCTATCTATCTATCTATGTATCTATCTGCTCACACCACCATCTGCGTGCGTATGTGTGTATGTGTGTGTCTGACTATGTATATATTATTAAATATGTATGTATTTATGTAGAAACATATACAGACACACACTCACACACAGATAAAGACACACACACACACACATTCGTACAACATATATAATATTTATTTATCTGTGTTTTATGCGTGTTAAGTAAATATTATCAACCGCAATCATATCGTTAAGGAACTGAATTGGTCAAAAGGTGGATTAAACGACGTTTTATGTCCCGTTACATAATTCCGTTTATCTTACTTTTGGCTAATATATACATATGAGATTCTGTATACATCCGGATAAAGGGTGTGTTGAATACTATTGATTATTTTGCATCACAAAATACAGAAAGCAGACTGATATATGCACATATATGCACACAGGCACAAATGTATGCGTACATATGCGTGTGTATACGTGAATACGTATGTATGTAGGTATCTATCTGCGAGCTGGCAGAAACGTTAGCACGCCGGGCGAAATACTTAGTGGTATTTCGTTTGTCTTTACGTTTTGTGTTCAAATTCCGCCGAGGTCATCCTTGCCCTTCATTCTTTCGGGGTCGATAAATTAAGTACCAGTTGCATAATGGGGTCGATCTAATCAACTGGCCCCCCCCACCTCCCTCAAAATTTCGGGCCTTGTACCTAGAGTAGAAAAGAATATATATATATATATATATATATATATATATATATATATATATTGGTTATCTCATGACTAAACCGTTGGAGCTGTAAATAACTATATATGTGGTCTTGTAATCACCCAATCCTCTGTACCTGGGACTTGTAAACAATTAATATATCCTTTTACACACTTCTGTATTCAGGTGATAATATATCGCGAATAAGTACTCACAGGAAATTCTATCTCCCTCTCTCACCCTTTCTTCCTCTCTCCTTTAAGTGCATATATGTAAGAATCTGTCTGTATCTATCTATCTAGTTATATATATATATATATATATATATATATATATATATATATATATATATATATATATATATATATATATATATATATGAATATTTATATGTATGCGTAAATATACATACATACATGCATACATATGTATGTGTATATATATATATATATATATATATATATATATATATATAGTTGGAGAAATAAGTAGTGACAGACTCTTACATATATACCCTTATACACATATACATATATACACAGGCACACACATACAAATACACAGATACACTCACGTATGCATATATCTATCGGGTTCTCATTTTTTCCCTTCATTTCGTCTTTCACACTCTTATACACAGATGTACAATCACGCACATAGACTCATGTAAATATGAGACTTTTGGCACGTATATATATATATATAAATATAGCTCTCCTGTGTAAAATTTCTAACTTCCGGTCAGCCATTATTATGATTGACCGTTGACCGAACACTATTCAATTTTTTTTCTCCGTGTTTTTCTCCTTGTCTCCGTATTCTTTCTGTTGAAGAGCGTAGCTCGAAACGTCAAAGACTTTCCGTATTCCCGAGCGTCATACTAATACATCCTTTTGTTGTTTACACCACCTGTCCTCGTCTGTTGTTGTTTTTTTCGTACATTCTCCCATATATATATATATATATATATGCATACATATCCATATAAAGACATTTTGCCTACGACAACACACAAATATGCCAGAACACCCCACCCCACAACCCCCCTCCACACACGCATATAACCATGAACACAAATAGATTACGATAGACATTCCGATATATGAACGGGAGATAGCAATTCCTCACACCCAACACTTGTGATAATAATTAGAAAAAGTATTTAAAGAAAGAAATAAGAAAATTAATGTTATGAATAAAACAACACGGAATATGTTGAAGGAAGATTCTTATCGAGTTTTGTATTTCATAGTATATTTCATAGTATATATATATATATATATATATATATATATATATATATATATATATATGCCTATAAAGGTATACACACATACACGCAGACAGACGCAAATATATAATCATTTACATATTTATACGGCAACACGTCTCGATATTTTGTTCATATATTTTCCTTATCTTTTTTGTCTCTCTGTTATAAGTAACCTGTTTTGGAAAAAAAATATTTTTTTTTGATGGAATATATATAGAGAAACTGTAAACAGCGACATTATACTTATATATATACATATATATATACACACACACACATATATATATATATATATATATATATATATATATATATATATATATATATATATATATATATATATATATATGGTTTTCTTGTATGCGTACATATATACGTGTGTGCATGCGTGTGTGTGTGTGTGTGTGTGTGCGTGCGTGTGTCTGTGTTTATATATGTGTGTTTGTATATAAATATATATATATATATATATATATATATGAATATATATATATATATATATATATATATATATATATATATATATATATATATATATACATATATATATATATATATATATATATATATATATATATATATATATATATATATATATAAAGGGAGAATATACAAATAATAACAACAGACGAGGACAGGTGGTGTAAATAACAAAAGTATATATTAGTATGATGCTCGGGAATATATATAAGCCTCCTCCCCTTTCTTCCTCTTTCGCATCATTCTTTGCCCTATCAGCTTCATCCTCCTTCTCTTCCTTCTCCTCCTCCTTCTCCCCCTCCTCAAACACAATGTATCGTCTATCTCTTCTTCCCCCTCCTCTTTCTACTCCGCCTACTCCCTTCGTATTTTCTACATTTTTTTTCTTCCCCTCTTAATATCGTTTAGGCATTCGTTTTTCGTCGAAGAGTTCTAGATGTGTTTGCTGTTTGTTGTTGATGTTGTTTTTGCAGTTGTTTAGTTGTTTATTGTTACACTTCTTTCCTCTTCATTATGAACACCACCATCATCACCACCATCACCACTACCACCACCACCAACACCACCACCACCACCACCAACACCTCCAACATCACCACCACCACTACCATCACTATCATCATCATCGTCATCATCATCCTCATCATCATCACCACTATACACCATCATCATCATCATAATCTACATCATCATCAGCATCATCATTATCACTCCTCCCTCTTGTTCTCCTTACCAACATCTTTATCATAGTCAACAAACGCCATCACCAGCAGTATTTTCCCTTCTTCTTCTTCTTCTTCTTCTTCTTCTTCTTCTTCTCTTTCTTCTTCTTCTTTTTCTTCTTATTCTTCTACTTTTTCTTTTCTTCTCCCCTCCTCCTCCTCCTCCTCCTCCCATCCCCTCCTCCCCTCCTCCCCTCCTCCCCTCCTCCCCTCTTCTTCTTCTTCTTCTTCTTCTTCTTCTTCTTCTTCTTCTTCTTCTTCTTCTTCTTCTTCTACTTCTTCTTCTTCTTCTTCTTCTTCTTCTTCTTCTTCTTCTTCTTCTTCTTCTTCTTCTTCTTCCTACGTGCCATGTTTATTCACTACGCTTCCCGTCGATTTTTCTATTACAGACAAATTCACAAACATCTACAAACCGCCGTCCATGCATCCATTCATTCATCGACACACCTTTACACTGACTTAGCTATACCACACACGTTTAACAGTCACACGCATACGTACAAAACCTACACTACAGACGCAACCTCGTATATATGTATACATACACACACATATATACATATAAATATAAATATATATATACAAACGTATATATACACATATATAGACATATACACACACATTTACGCACATGGGATTGACAATCCTTGATTTTTACATAATTTCTCTCTATCCTATATAAACAATCCTATATTAAACTGATCATGCTCATAAACAAAGAGAGATATAAGGATGTCCATACATTTATTTATCAATATATACATACGTACATGCATATACAAGTATATATATATATATATATATATATATATATATATATATATATATATATTATGTATGTGACAACGTATAAATAAATTAAATTTGACTTACAGCTGTTTCCAGTTGTCATTATAGATAGGTTACTGGCAGGTTTACTCGATTGGTCTATTGGTCAGTTGAGAGAAATTGAACGACCTGAACAGATTAATTCTGCTTTCGTCATTGATGTGTGTGTCTGTGTGTGTGTGTGTGCAGCATATATATATATATATATATATATATATATATATATATATATATATATATATATATATTTATATAAGGGCATTACTATACATGAATGCCTCACGCTATGACGGACTCTAAGGTCAAACTACCATAATAAACACATTTTTACCGAACACGAGGAAATGCAACTCTCAAAGCCAACCCCTTAAAAACAGACTGAATTATAGATCATGATTTCGTAGTTATTGCAGTATTATGCAACTTCTGCTC
>NC_142946.1:9158133-9173133 GCF_046866305.1 Octopus bimaculoides
CCCTCCTCCCCATCCCTCCTCCCCTCCTCCCCTCCCCTCCTCCCCCTCTTCTTCTTCTTCTTCTTCTTCTTCTTCTTCTTCTTCTTCTTCTTCTTCTTCTTCTTCTTCTTCTTCTTCTTCTTCTTCTTCTTCTTCTTCTTCTCTTCTTCTTCTTCTTCTTCTCTTCTTCTTCTTCTTCTTCTTCTTCCTACGTGCCATGTTTATTCACTACGCTTCCCGTCGATTTTTCTATTACAGACAAATTCACAAACATCTACAAACCGCCGTCCATGCATCCATTCATTCATCGACACACCTTTACACTGACTTAGCTATACCACACACGTTTAACAGTCACACGCATACGTACAAAACCTACACTACAGACGCAACCTCGTATATATGTATACATACACACACATATATACATATAAATATAAATATATATATACAAACGTATATATACACATATATAGACATATACACACACATTTACGCACATGGGATTGACAATCCTTGATTTTTACATAATTTCTCTCTATCCTATATAAACAATCCTATATTAAACTGATCATGCTCATAAACAAAGAGAGATATAAGGATGTCCATACATTTATTTATCAATATATACATACGTACATGCATATACAAGTATATATATATATATATATATATATATATATATATATATATATATATATATATATATATATATATATGTATGTGACAACGTATAAATAAATTAAATTTGACTTACAGCTGTTTCCAGTTGTCATTATAGATAGGTTACTGGCAGGTTTACTCGATTGGTCTATTGGTCAGTTGAGAGAAATTGAACGACCTGAACAGATTAATTCTGCTTTCGTCATTGATGTGTGTGTCTGTGTGTGTGTGTGTGCAGCATATATATATATATATATATATATATATATATATATATATATTTATATAAGGGCATTACTATACATGAATGCCTCACGCTATGACGGACTCTAAGGTCAAACTACCATAATAAACACATTTTTACCGAACACGAGGAAATGCAACTCTCAAAGCCAACCCCTTAAAAACAGACTGAATTATAGATCATAATTTCGTAGTTATTGCAGTATTATGCAACTTCTGCTCGTCAGTATAATATGGTCAAGACACATAGAAATAAACAGAAATCAACACACCAAACGAACACCTCGTGTATCCAGCCTAGTACATAGAAGATTGTTTATCCCTATATATATCTATGTAAGTGTCGCGCTTTTTCGAATTGCATCTTGGTACATGTGTTTTTTTCAGAATAAATCCTGTGTCCTTATATTTACAAGGGGGAGACAAGCACCTCCACCCAGCTAGGCCTGCATCCAGGGACATGTTTCTGAGTCTTTGCTCGTCATGCTACACCAGACTGATGACGAGCAGTAACATTCAAACAAAAATAATGGATTTCACCCCCAACACAAATACACACGCATATACTCTCAGACACACACACATTCACATATGCACACATAAACGCATGTAAAGAGATCCAAACCTGTTATCGTCCCCCAAGGCATAATCTACCTAGGGATATTTTAAAAACTGTTCTGGGGAAACATCTTCAAATGGCAGGCATACAATGTCAGCTTCTCAGCCACATTCCATGCTTGATTCATATTGACGTACAGACATACATATACATACATAACCTGCATACATACATGCATATATATATATATATATATATATATATATATATATATATATATATATATATATATATATATATATATATATCATACGCATACGTAAATGCTTGGAAGTCACGCACACAGTACCACACACGCGCTGGCTCATACACACATATACATAAGCATACATTATCCTCACAGTTGTAACACTCGCCACCCTTGTCTCCAACGAATACCTCCTTCCTTCCGGTCAATTCAACATGATCCACCATTACTCCAGACACGACGTTATTCTCATTGCATTTCCCCTTCTCTCTCTGTTTTCTCTTCTCATTCCTTTCTGCACAAGAGCGTAGGCACGAAACGTCAGCGACGCTTCCACTTATAATAAGTGCGAAATTGATACATCTTATTTTGATTAATACACCCTCAACTGTCTTGCTTTGTTTTTTATTTTTTGTACATTTTGAACGGTATATATGTCTCAAAAGAAGGCAAAACGCGTCCTAGTATAAGGGACAAGGAGAAAAAAGGTGACATTGAGAGAAAGAAAATGAATTTTCTTTGAACTTCAAAAAGTACAGGTTATGAGGAAGAAAGCATTCAAATGAAAGAGAGTTCCGTCATATATATACATATATACGTGCGTGTGTGTGCTGATGTGCACGCGCGAGCGTTCGTGTGTGTGTGAGTGTGTGTGTATGTAATATTATATATATATATGCAAATATATAGGTCTACATATATATATATATATTTATTTATAAATATATATATATACGTAATCTATGCACATAAATATAAATATATGTATATACGTATACGTATATATATGTATAAACATACATATATAGAAATAGATATATGTGTTCATATACTTATAAACATTAATGTACTTATAAATTTATATGAACGTACATGTACATATATATATATATATATATATATATATATATATATATATGGAAAACTATATATATATGTGTTTATATATATATATACATATATATACGTATATATATATATGTATACATACACACACACACACACACACACACACACACACACACACATATATACACAATTATATATATATATTTTTATATTTATCAAATGAAGAAAGTGAGAAAGTTCGGGACTCGTTCAAACATTCAACAAAACTTGGATAAGACATATTTTGAACAATATGTATCTACTTCGGATGTTGATATTCTATTTGAAATGATGCAAAAAATTAAACAAACACAAAAGAATAACATACGCAAACAATCAATAAACATCCATGAAATAAACAGCAGTATAATTAATAAAAAGAAGAGAGTTATAATAAAAAAAATTGTTCTCATACAATACATACATCATATATATACATACATACAATACATACATGCATATATATATATATATATATATATATATATATATATATATATACACACATATGTATGTATTTAAGATTATGTCTATATATGTTTGGTCTCGTTTTTTTGGTTTCGTTAGATATTTTGGCTTTGGTAAATTCTTCAGTTCTTCAGTGGAATGAAGTAGGGATAAAAGAGTGGCGTGAGCGAGACTTAGCACGTTGAAGAATCTAAGAGGATACTGTATAATTCCAATGCAGACAGCAAGTCTTCGCTCTATTCATGTATATTGTTGACACGGAATTAGCGAAGAACCGTTTTCAAAAACTACAAGATCTTCATGACGTAAAGTAGGTAAAAAATGGGACGAAGATCTGTTGTGTGTATGTTTTTTTTACGTGTTAGGTGTTGTCGAATCATGTACGTGTATGTACGTGTTTGTGCGCATGTGCGTCTCTGTGTTTGTGTGTGTAGTGCTTTGGTGTGTACTTGTGCGTGTGGGTGCGGCTATGTTTGTGAAGGGTGTGTGAGAGTGTGTGACGTCATTTTAACTTCATGTGTTTGGATTTGTTTTGGTCATTGTGCTGTCTCCCTTTCCGCTCCTTCCATTGCCTCTCTCTGTATATACACGTGTGCGCGCGGGAACACCAACTCACTCACACACATGTACGTACACACACACCTATATATATTTATATGTGTGCATATGTAAACATAAGTATGCATATATATGAATATGTACATATATCTAACTTATGTGTGCGTAGATATGTATATATGCATATATATTATATGTTCTATAAATAATAGAATATATAAATGTATATATATATATATATGTGTGTGTATGTGCGTGTGTATGTATTTGTGTTTGTATATATATATATATATATATATATATACATACTCTTGAAGTGTGTGTACTTATGTATATTTCACTATTTGCGTATGCGTTTTTGAATGTTGATTTTGTTTTTATTTGTCATGTGATTGCTTTCAAAATATGAAGAATATTTTACAAGAAATATTAAATAGAAGCCGACTGAATAACGGGGAAAATATTATAGAAGACAAGAGACAAATCGCAAGGGAAATATGTTTTACATACATACGTACATACATACATACATACATACATACATACATACACACACACACACACCCACACACACACATATATATATATATATATATAAATATATATATATATATATATATATATATATATATATATATATATATATATATATATATATATATATATATACATATATATTTAAAATTATATTCGGGGTATAAACCCTGTGGTATGTGGTGTTAAGCACTTCCACACTTATTGGCTATCTGATGTCAATATCAGCAGTGATCCGTATGCTACTGTATTTACTTGAGGAATTCCTTGGTGTTCGTGGGGTTTACAGAGAAGATTAGACAACTGGCAAATCATAGATATATACATTACAGGAAGCAAAGTGATATATTAGCAAATGCGAAAACGACACCATACGCTTATATCGGATATCGGACATGAAAAAATCTTGTTTATTACACGTGTCCTGTTATGATTGGACATATACTGTTATTGTAATATTATGTTATTCCTCACACTAAATTAAGTAAATATATCGAAATTGTTGCTGTTATCGGACATCTTGGCAGCGTCAAGCTTTCTTTTTTTTTTTTTTTTGGTGACATCGCGGTAAAGAAATAAAGCAATACCAGTTATGAATGATGGATTGTCAAACCAATAAAGCGGTCAATAGAACAAATATAGCGGGGTGGAATGCTAATATATGGTGGGTCTTCGTCGCTTGTCGATGAGGATTCAATTATTTGGTAAATTGTATAACCCGGTCTTGAATTAACGTGTATGAGGCTAAGCATTTCAAAGATACAAATTAGCGTAATTTTCACGTACAGTTAGTGGTACGCATATTTGTGACATGACTTTCCGATTTGAAATACAGGTACAATTCACCAAAAATGGCTTCTACACTGTTCCACAAAGTTCAGTTTGATACTCAACATCGCGCTTGACCCAAGCTTATAGTTAATGGCATTTGTCCAATAAAAATCCTTGTGGGATCGAACTCCAAATCTTGTCGTTCCAAAGAAAACTACTTAAGCGTTCGGCAATACACCACTTACACGTGTATATGAAACAATATATGTATGTATGTACGTAAACATTATGTACGTACATTATGTACATACACGCGTATCCTTAATTATGTTGAAATGTATGTGTACGTATGTAGGTGTATATAAACATATTTACATGTACGTACACATATATGTATGTAAATGCATGCCCGTGGGTATATATATATTTATATATATATGTGTGTGTGTGTGTGTGTGTGTGTGTGTGTGTGTGTATACATATTCATTTGTAAGGATGTATGCACACACATTTATTTGCAAATATAGAAACATACCTACATATATACATACAAACCTACATACACACATACACATAAATACCTACAATATGAGGACATGATGCATGTAAATATTAATACAAACATAGAACTATATGAAAACCGAACGACTCACTAAAAACAGTAGGTAGTTTCCAGATAAAGATATAGGGGAACCGGCCAGCAGCCATATCATTAGTTGGAACTAGACGTCAGCAGAATCACAGCAGCTGAATTCTTTAGTGGTTATAGGACGTATTATCTAAAATATCTTTTTTTTTTGGTTGTTGTCGTTTTTTGGTTTCCCAGTCTGTCACACATTACCACCCATTACCCCACATACACATACAAAGACACATACATATATAAACACACATATTTTTATGTATGTGCGTGTATGTAGATAAGTGAATATATATATTATATATATATATATATATATATATATATATATATATATAGATAGATATATATATATATATATATATAATTTTGTTATTCTGTGTCTTGTGTTAAACATAGTTAATGACCCAGCGACACAAAACTTAAAAACAAAAAGAAAAATGTTTTTTAATTTTTGCTTTTATGTTTTTTCTTTCATGCTAATTCCATAATTCCTAAATTTTTTGAAGTTTGAAAAAAAAAAAAAACCAAAAGAAGAAACAACCTAAAACAAAACCCGTATAACAAATGCATACTAAGCAGGAAATATATAAAAGAAAAAAGAACCAGCAAAAAAGATTGAAAGAAAAAATATAAAGAAAAATTTTTGAATAGCATGAGAAAGGAAAAATCCCCGAAAGGTCACAGAAGATTAGTTCAGTTCGGTGTAGCCAGAAGCAGTCCAAATGATATCGTTCTCATATTATTAGGAAAATCTTTTACCTGGAGCCATATTGTAAAAAAATACTTTCTTCGTTTTTTCATCAGTCACACCATCTATATCTTCTTCTTCTTCTTCTTCTTCTTCTTCTTCTTCTTCTTCTTCTTCTTCTTCTTCTTCTTCTTCTTCTTCTCTCTTCTTCTCTTCTTCTTCTTCTTCTTCTTCTTCTATACAGCAACAACAACGACTACTACTACTACTGCTACCACTACTGATGCTGCTATAACTACTACTACTACTACTACTACTACTACTACTACTACTATACTACTACTACTACTACTACTACATACGTTTTGGCGTACGTATGACGAGGGAACATATTGCCAGCAAAGTAATACGAATACGTAGATGTACGTACGACAAAGCAATTCAAGGTTTTATTATACAGACGACTATCAAGGAATATGACGTGGGGTTTGGCTGTGTACATACGAAGTTCGCTTCGAAATCCCATGATTTTAAGATCAGTATCCAAATTCAGTGCAAGTGTCTTTTAGCATAGCCGTGGACCGACGAATACATTGGGAATTATATTGGTGGAAGGAAACTGGAAGGAAACCCTTCATAATACATACATGCACAACCACATGTATACGCATATTTATATATGTATGCGATGATTTTTGTGAAGCGACGTCGATTTATACAATTCTGTAAGTAATTATAATAATATTTTATAAGCTTCAAGCTTACAAGCGATCGATCACCGTGCAATGACTAAAGAAAATAGGTACTTTTTAACATATGTAAGAATTGATCAGAATACTTAGAAAAGCACAGTAAGAATAGAGAATATATATATATATATATATATATATATATATATATATATATATATATATATATATTATATATATATATATATATATATATATTGTGCGGTATGTTTGGCTTTTATCCTCCATGCCGTTTGTCAAGCGATATTGATTCGTCTATGTTCCTGTCAACATTTCGTTAAAAGAGAACGTGAGTGTAAGTAATGAAAGTGTAACAAGCTAAATGAAAATTTACAGGTATCGTGTTGTTCGAGCAAAACAATTTTTAAGGCACTGACCCGGCAAGGTCACAGTTCATTCATTGAAATATGCCAAATTTCAAGAGGACAAAGTAAATAAACGTATAGGTATGCGTATATAGGTACACCGTTCGATTCCCGGAAGTCGCCACCTGGAAATTTTTTCTCGTCCTCTAAAGGTACTTACTCAAATTTCTAGGCTGTTTTCACAGTTCTTCCCCGCTTGAAATTTACTTTATCTTCTGTCAAACATAAATCCACATATAAGCATAAGCTCAGCAAGAATGAGAAGTAAATATATATTTAGTTAACCACGATAGGCCCATGCTATTACAGCCATTTCTCAACCTTCTTCATGTGGTATAGTATCTAGTATTGAAACAGTTACGCAAAAGATTACTTTGTGAACTGATAGCCGAGTCTGTAAAAAGTGATTTCAGTGATAGCAGCATGATCTCTGAATCCACATTTTATACTACTCATTTCTACCTGCCTACCTACCTACTTACCTACCTACCTACCTACCTACCTACCTACCTACCTACCTACCTACCTGCTTACCTACCTACCTACCTACCTACCTACCTACCTACCTACTCTATCTATCTATCTATCTATCTATCTATCTATCTATCTATCTATCTATCTATCTATCTATCAATGATTCTATTTGTCTATCTATCAATCAATGTATTTATCTAACAATCAATCAATCTGTTTGTCTGTCAATCTATCTATCTGTCTATCTATCAATGTATCTTTCTGTCTATCTATCAATCTACCTTTCTGTTTATCTATCTATCTATCTATCTATCTATCTATCTATCTATCTATCTATCTATCTATCTATCTACCCGTCTTTCTATTTGTGTGACCGTCCGTCTGTTTATCTGTGTGTCTGTGCGTCCGTATGTGCGTGTGTGTGTGTGTGTGTGTGCGCGCACGCATGCGTGTCTGTGTGCCAACATATACTCTCATATCTGTATATGAATATGCTTCTTTATGGTTCTAGGTAGCACTACCTGAATATAGACTTATGTAAATGAGCGTTGAAGCAGCAGATTTCAAGTATTAATGGAACCATAAAAAATACTTGTCTATTTTTATGCCATATCTTGTACATCATATATGCGACAATTCGAGAAGGCATAGCAAGCTACATATATGCACACACACACACACACAAACACACAAACACACACACACACACACACACACACACACACACACACACACTTATATACATATGTATATAAATCTATATGAATATTTATATTCATCTATCTATCTATCTATCTATCTATCTTTCTATTTATCAACCCGTATGTATATATCTAAATATATGTATATGTGTGTATATAAGCATATATATATAAACATATGTATATATGCACATATATATATATACATGCATATATATGTATATAAATACATATATATACTTATATATACACACATATGTATATATACTATATATACATATATATATATATATATATATCTTCATTTACATATATATATATACATATATATATATATATACATACATATACATACACACACACACATACACACACACACACACACACACATATATATATATACACACACACACCCATATATATATACTTATATATATATTTGCATATTTGTATAGATATTCACATAGACACTCACTCAAACACACACACATACACATATATATATATATATATGTGTATGTATGTGTGCGTGTACGTATATAACCTGCTGCGCTGCGTGCGATGTATGTGAGCATACATGTGAATGCGAACACAACATAATAGTAGTATTAATCTGTCAGACCCCTCATATTGTTCATAATTTATGATGCAGATAAACCCATGCACGTACAAACATACACGGACATACACACGTACAGACATACGCACGTACTCACACGCATATACACATAAATGCAGAAACACACATTCAACCAGATACAACCAAACACTCTCAGTCAGGATATGGCCATAGACAGAGACATTGTATTCGTGATGACTTTGAGTGAATTGGGACACTCTGAAGGTCGCTTGTGCATTGAAGTAAAGCATTTCGGAAATGGGAAGTCATGAGATTAATTCTTTATTACAGCGTAAAATGTCTACAAAATATATTCATGTATGTATATGTGTGTATGTACGTAAACATGTACATATGTATATGTATCTCTCTCCCGCTTTCCTCTCTCTCTCCCTCTTTCTTCCTATCTCTCCATTTTTATTCCTCTCCTCTCTGCCTTTATATAATATATTAAATATATATATATATATATATATATATATATATATATATATATATATATATATATATATATATATATATATTTATATATGATGTATGTACGTTTCTCTATCATGCTCTGTCACGCACACGCACACACACGTTCTCTCTCTCTCTCTATATATATATATATACTCGTAAACATGTATATATATTATATATATATATATATATATATATATATATATATATATATATATATATATATATATATTTATATATGATGTATGTACGTTTCTCTATCATGCTCTGTCACGCACACGCACACACACGTTCTCTCTCTCTCTCTCTATATATATATATATACTCGTAAACATGTATAATATATATATATATATATATATATTTGTATGTATGTAGATAAATTTATGTACATATATGTATGTAGCCTATATGTATATGCCTTTATGTATCTATCTATCTGCTTATCTATCTACATATATATATATATATATATATATATATATATATATATATATATATATGTGTGTGTGTGTGTGTGTGTGTGTGTTTTATGTATGTATACATATACACAGACAGGTATGCACCTACAGAACATATGTACATACATACACTTATGTCTATACGTATGTCTGTATATCTGTTAATTTATCTCCACAAATGCACACATGCACATTTCATTAAATATATATATATATATATATATATATATATATATATATTATATATATATATACATGAATATATATATAATATACTTATAAGTCATCCTAATATATTATATATATATATATATATATATATATATATATATATATATTATATATATATATATATATATATATATATATATTATAAATATATATATATATGTATATATATATATATATATGTATATATATATATATATATATATATATATAATATATATATATATATATATATATATAATATATCATATATATATAAATACATGTATTATATATATATATATATATATATATACATATATATGCATATATTTTTAAATATAAATATATATAGATATATTTACATATATACATATATGTACATGCATATATATATATACATATGTATATACATATATCTATATACACATATATATGCATACACACTCACACACACATACATATATATGTATGTGTATTCATACACCTGTACGCAAATAAATGAACCATCAGATACTTTATGTCTTCAGATAGGACTCTCACTGGCAATTCTCTAAGAAGTTATGGGTTAAAGTGAACTGTATACTCTGTATTCTGTCACTACAATATAATGTTGCCAAGGCAACACAATGATATATAACTTTTTCTATTACTTTTGCATATTCATCAAATATTTTGATTCTCATTTACATTACAATCTTTTTTTTATGGTTTAACTTCTCTATTTCCTGTCTGTGACATTTGAAAAATAAAATTCTTAAATAAGAAAATAATATATAATACAGAATAATTTTATATTCGATACTAAATATTATAACATTTACGTCTTGCTTTTGTTTTCCCTTTAAATAAATCCATTTTTTTTTGTTTTTCAGTTCGAATTTTCAAACGTCTTTTTTTTTTTTTCGCTAGAATTTGTTGGAAACCTTCCTTAAAATAATTATTTTCCTTTGTAAGTTTAAATATCTTAAAATAATCTCTTAAATATTATAAATATTGCCTGATTCATAAAAAAAGGGTTGTGGAAGAGAATAGAATGAACTTCACCTCATTATACCCCTGTTATTTAGATCATGATATAATTATGTTTGTGCGTGTATGTTCATGTATACATATATATATATATAAAAGGGAAAATGATAAGACAGATGGAAATATAGAAAGTTTGAAAGAGGTGGATATCTCGCTAAAGAGGAGTGGATAATGGCGTATATAATTTGCTACGATAGCATAATGAGAAAACTGTATATTCTTTTCTACTCAAGGCACCAGGCTCGAAATTTTGGGGAGGGAAACAGTCGATTGAATCAACTCCACTACGCAACTGGTGCTTAATTTATCGACTCCGAAAGATGAAAGGCAAGGTCGACCTCGGTGGAATTTGAACTCAATACGTAAAGACAAACGAAATACGGCTAAGCATTTCACTCGGCGTGCTAACGTTTCTGCCCGCTCACCGCCTTGGGAAAACTGTATATTAAAGAGGAGTGCGAAAGTAAACAAGAAAATGTAAGCTTTAATATCATAATATAGGACATGTAATAGAAAATGAGGGATAGTGGGGAGAGGAGCTAAAGTCCGCAGGTTTTAGTTAACGTAATGCTGAAGAATAAGGAAGTATGGAGGAAAGAGAAGCACTGAAGCGTTTAAAAGAAGCAATAATAAAGCAAAACAAGAGTAGGCCATAATCCAAAAGATAAATTCGAGAATTTTTGAATTTGAGTAAAAACAAAAGAAAAAAAAAATTATCAGTAGTTTTCTTTTACTTGCGAAATGCTCTTCAACAGACTTATTTATTCAGGAGACTTAAGCACAACATTTAAGAAGCAAATGAGACCGATAGAATAAGTACTAGGCTTACAAAGAATAAGTCCTGGAGTCGATTTGCTCGACTAAAGGCGGTGCTCCAGCATGGCCACAGTCAAATGACTGAAACAAGTAAACGAGTTTGTAAAAGAGTATACACATATATATGTATGTATGTGTATATATATGAATTTATAAACATACACACTCACACACACACATATATACTTAATTATTTCGATGAAACGTAAAGGTCTAAATAAATGACGAATGTTCATTGTTCTACTCCGATCTCATGTATATTTTATGCTATAATTTAACTGCGCCTTATCTGTATGCTCCGTTTTTATTCCATCTTATTTTATTCCAGTTTTTGATTGCGTTTTCATTTCTCCTTGTATACCTTATTGTATTGTTTATATGTGATGGATTCCTTCATTCTGTTTCAATATATTATGGAGGAGGATGGAATGATACATCAACTGATATAAATAAGAGGAACAGCAAGTAAAAACGATATATTTTTTAAAATGTCAACTGCAGCTTCTATGCATGAATGTACAGAATCTCAGCATTAAAGTACGAATGCACGACGAATCGAAACGATCGGAGTAGTTCTGAATAAACAATCTCGTCAATTTAGTTTTCTATATCACATATTGTTTAGATAAACCCCACGGTATGAAGGGATCCATACTGTTATTGACATCAGGTAGCCGAATAATGTACACGAGCTTTAGTCAGCATACTACAAAGTGTATAAAATTATTACTATATATATGCATATGTGTGTGAGTGTGTGTGTGCATGTGCGTGTGTGTTTTTGTGCCGTGGCGTGTACAAATATACATACATACATATATATATATATATACATACATACACACACACATACACACACACACACACACACACACACACACACATATATATATATATATATATATATATATATATATATATATATATACATACATCCAATATATATGTACATTTTTATATATATATATATATATAAATATTTACGTACATACATAAGTATATATATAAATATATACATACATTCGTATATATATATATATATATATATGTATATATATGTGCAAACTTACAGATAAATACAAATACATGCATACGCAACCATATACCGATACATCTTTAAGAACACACGCTAATAGCCATGTATTCATACATATGTATATGTATATATATATATATATATATATATATATATATATATATATATATATATATACATATATACAAACATACATGTATATATGGATGGATGCATATATATATATATATATATATATATATGTATATATATACATATATACAAACATACATGTATATATGTATGGATGCATATATATGTATGTATAAAAATCGCCGTAGGGATACTAACAGTGATTTCAACAATTCTGTATAGGTTTTCTTAATGCCATGTTTCAAGTTTAAAGCTAGAAAAGAAAATCGCATATAAAAAAAAATGGAATAATAAATATATTATAAATAACAAAATAATCAATATATAAATAAAAACATCAATTTCCTTTCTTCATAGCTCTACATACAAAGCACATTTATATGTATATAAAAAAGCAGAAAGGGAAAAAATATACATACAGCTAGACCGGCTGATACATATTTCATATTATTTATCATATGCAATATATATATATATATATATATATATATATATATATATATATATATATATATATATATATATATACATATATATATATATATATATATAAATTATATATATACATGCGTACACACACATACACACACACACACACACACACACACACACACACGTACATGCACATACACACATAAAGTAGAAATGAATGTGATTTTGTAGCATTAGAGAGCATTTCCAAGCCTTAGCGCCGCGCACACATTATAGCTCTGCTTAACAGATGTATTCACATAAGTGCGCGAGCGCGTGCACACACACACACACACACACGCATTCACACACAAAGAAACACACACAAACACACACGCACACACACACGCCGTACACGCACACACACGCCGTACACGCACGTATATATGTTCGGCCACACACACGTTCATGGTATATGTTTATATATATATATGATTGTACATTTACATATATGTACATAGACATACATATGTGTGTTTGTGTATATATATATATATATATATATATATATATATATATATATATATATATATATATATATATATATGTATATATATATATATATATATATATATATATATATACATATATATATATTTATATATATTTATATAAATGTATATATATATATATATATATATATATATATATATATATATATATATATATATATATATATATGTATATATATATATATATATATATATATATATATATATATATATATATATATATATATATATATATATATATATATATATACATATATATATATTTATATATATATGTATATATGTATGTATGTATGCAAATATACACAACGAAGAAAAATCGCTACGCAACAATATTCCTTTGAAGGAGGTTAAACGGAAACCCAACTATTTGCTAATGTATAGAGTTAGTGCATTTCCTGAAAGAAGGTATATTTCCTCTTGAATGGAAACTAGGGGGGTGGATTTATGGCCGTAACGGATGGAATGCTGGTCCTGCAGATAATTGAGGAGATGATTGCTGATAGAGCTTCTTTACCTACTCCCACCGCCACCCAATATTTACGTATCACTGTACATTTCGTATGTAGTTTGTTACGTATGCAGGTATACTTATATTTATGTGTATGTATACGTATATACATGTATGTATATATATATATATATATATATATATATATATATATATATATTCATAAATATATTACTTATATATACGCATGTATATACATTTATTTACATAT
>NC_142946.1:9178133-9180633 GCF_046866305.1 Octopus bimaculoides
TTAAGGCTACTGACAGGATCTTAAATAAAGCTGAGAGAGGGAAAGATAAAGAGGGACCAATGGATAGATACGAGGGAGGAAGAGTGAGAGTGAGAGTGATAGAAAGAGAGAGAGAGGGAGAGATTGTGGCATAGAGAGAGGGAGAGGAAGAGAGAGAGAGAGAGAGAGAGAGAGAGAGTGACAGATATTGTGGCATAGAGAGAGATAGAGTGAGAGAAACAGAGAGAGAAAGAGTAGGGAGATAAGAGAAATATAAATGATAGTTAAAACGATCGTACAGGGACTTTTTTAAAGTTTCTTAAGCAAGTTCCAGCAATTAATCTGAAATGAATACACACACACACAAACACAAACACACACACACACACACACACACACACACACACACACACACACACACACACACGCACACACACACACACACACAAACATACACACACAAACACACACACACACACACACACACACACCTTGGAGAAGGCCTGGATGGAAAGCACTCAGCATACAAAAAAAAAAAATGACCATACATGGGTATGTTGCCCGGAAGCTTCAAGAAGACAGTAGAATTGACACGAAGCACGGCCTCTCTTGGACACAAGATCACTATATCACATCACACTTTGAAGGCTAATTGTTTGCAATTCAGGAACGTTGTGTTAACAACAGACAAGAGGAGGACAAATATCCGTCAAATGTAAATTATGTAAATAATGTACATATTGCAGACGGTAATAAATTTAAATAATATGCAAATACTACTACCATTAAGAATACTAATCCTTTCTACTTTAGGCACAAGGCTGGACATTTTGCTGGGAGAGGGCAGGCAGATTACATCGGTCCCAGCGTACTTCTGGTATTTTCTTTTATCCACTCCGAGATGATAAAAGGTAAAGTTGACCTCCATGAGTCAAAAGAAACGCCGCTGAATATTTTGGCCATCGTGTTGCTTCTACCAGTTCATCGCCACAGTAAAATAAATAATGATACCTAGTATTTGCACAAGGTCCGAAATTTTAAGGGAGAAAACTAGTAGATATAATCGATTCCAGGGTTCAACTGCTACTTATTTTGTTGACACCGAGAAGATGAAAGGCCAAGTCGACCTCGGTGGAATTTGAACTCAGAGTATAAAGTCAAACGAAATGCAGAAAGGTTTCTAATTTAGGCAAGAGATCTGACGTAAAGACAGATAGAATGACGCTAAGCTTTTTGTCCGTCGTGCTGACGACTGCGTCAGCTCGCCGTTTTAATAATAATCCTTTCTAATATAGGAACGAGGCCTGAGGTTTGAGGGGAGGAGTTAAGCCGATTACAGCGACCCTAGTACTCAACTAGCACTTATTTTTCATTGACCCCGAAAGGACGAAAGGCAAAGTCGACCTCGGCGGAATTTGAACTCACAACATAAAGACAGACGAAATACCGCTAAGCATTTCGTCCGGCGTGGTTACTGTTCTACCAACTCACCGTCTTAGTAATAATAATAAAAATAAATATTCTCTTCTGCTCTAGGCACAAGGCTCAAAAATTTATTTTTGGAGTGGGGAGCAGTCGATGAAATCAAGGCCAGTACGCAACTGGTACTTAATTTATCGACCCTGAAATTATGAAAGGAAAAGTCGACCTCGGCGGAATTTGAACCCAGAACGTAAAGACAGACGAAATGCCGCTAAGCATTTCACCTGGCATGATCACGGTCAGCTCGCTGTCTTAGTAATAATAATAATAATAATAATAATAATAATAACAATAATAATAATAATAATAACAATAATAATAATAATAATAACAATAATAATAATAAATATTAACAATATATTTACACAATACATGATTGATGTAAAGTTATATTGAAATTAACATGGAGACAATACTGTCAGTGTTTATTAAAACGCAATATACAAAAATATACCATATATTTACACACACATATATCAAATTCATACATGTATACATTCATATATTCATGTACACATGCATACATACATATAATGTATATAATATTGTAAATTATAATATTTATAGGTATATATAAATATTATATGTAATACATATAAAATAATATAATATATAATATAATAATAATAATAAGAATATTATACAGATATATAATACATGATAGAATACAACATAATATTATATATATATATATATATATATATATATATATATATATATATATATATATATATATACAACAGTCCACAACGAAATTAAAAGGCAAAGAAGCATAGAAAGCAAAACAAACATACATACAGAAAAGAAACAATAAACAAATTATTCAAATACTCTCCAAAGAGTCTTCTCAACGTCAGTCCAAGAATCCGAGATGTCAACATAGAGCTATTAATTCTAGATGTTAAATAAACCGAAATTTAGACTGTCGCTTTTCTCAATGACAAAGCAAATAATGATTCGGTTTTTTTTATGTTAAATATTTTCTTGGAAATTGTGGGAGAGGAAAAAGAAAAATTTGGAGAAAATGAAAGCAAAAAAA
>NC_142946.1:9183133-9188133 GCF_046866305.1 Octopus bimaculoides
AATGAATATATTTCTCATATTCTTATATATTTAATGGTATATGTGTTTTATCTATACGCGCCTAGTACGGTTGCATCAATGTTAATGATCATCTTTTTTTTTTTAAAGAACATATTTGAACTTATGTTAGATATGTGTATTTTAGCGCCCGAGTGAAACTGTAACTGCGTGTCGCTGGGTTTGCGTGCGTGTACCTGCATATACATATGCATACATACATGCATACATATACATATATATATATATATATATATATATATATATATATATATATATATATATATATATATATATATATATATGTATATATATATATACACACATATATGCATTGACTTATGCATATATGTATGTATATATGTATATATATACACACATTATATTTTTATATATATATATATATATATATATATATATATATATATATATATATATAAATGTATGCATGTGTGTGCGTGTATAATTGTGGTTGCGTGTGTTCCTGCGTGTGAATTTGCCCGAGTTCCATCCTGTAACCTAAGTTTTCTGAAGACAAAAAAAAAAAATAATAAATAAAAAAATAGGCAACCCAAAACAAAAGACAAGAAAAAAAAAAGAAAATATATATACATACATATATAAAACACCAGAGAAGTAGAGATGATAGAGCCAAATGAAAGTTTTTCGTTTGCGTGACTTTTTACGAAATAGAAAATTAGCAGTATGAGCCGAGATGGAAGTGCAAAAACGTATAGAGCAGAGAAAAATCTTTATAGCAGGTGAGATTAACTTTAGGTTTTAATATTATTCTTAATATATTGAATGTTTGTAGAGCACCGTTTGGTGTTCATCTTTGTATAAAGCACAACATCTAACGAATTTTCATCAACTTTCCTTTAGGCAAACTATACAACCTTAAGAGTTTTGGCATGTTTTTAATATCAGCTCTTCTCCTTACCATTACTCTCATTACAACAACAACAACAACAGCAACAACAACGACGACGACGACGATAATAACAGCAACAGCAGTAAAAGAAACAAAAACAATAAAAATGTTAACAGCAACAAAAAAAAAACATCAACAACAAGCCGCGACCTCTCCGTCGGCAACACCTTTACATTTATCATCACCACCTCAACTACAAGCACAATCACGACCACAACCAGACCCAGAGTTGAATCTACCTCCACCCACCGCTAACAACACTATCACCGTCGCCGCCGCCATCTTCGCCGTCACTGCCTCCATCGCCATGGACGCCGCCGCCGCCGCCGCAGCCGCCGATACCTCACCTCATTCGTCATTCGTACATAACTGAGTTGATTGAATGGATGTTATCAGTTAACGGAAATTAATTGGGTAAAACTTAATTATATAGCTTTTTCCAACCAGAAGTTTGACTGTTTTGCTACACACACACACACACACACACACACACACACACACACACACACACAGACACACACACACACACACACACACACACACACACACACATTGACAAAAAATCCATGCAAACCCATACGTAAATATATACGAACATACGCGCACGTACATACACACACTACTTTTTCAACCTTTCAACGTTAGGATTTTCGTTTTCTCCATCTTCCAAGAAACTTGGTTAACGCATAAAAGAAACAACAACAGACACACACATAAAAACAAAAAAGCCCCCTCCCCTCGAAAAATGAAAAAAAAAAATCAAGAACGCAATAAAAGTAAAAACGAAAATGAAACATATTAAACACACAGGAGGGGTAAAAGTCAATCCTATATATATATATATATATATCTGTGTATATACATATATATATATATATATACACGCACATATATATTAATTTATAGTTTTATACACACATGTATATAATTGCATACGTATATATATATAATATATATGTTACTATATATATATATATATATATATATATATATATATATATATATATGATATTTTTATATATATAAATATACATATTTATATATACATTTCTATATACAGTCTTATATATAACCTTATACATACACATGCACACACACACACATCATGATGGTGATGGTGTTCATCATAATAATAACCATAATAATAGTAATAATAATAACAGTAACAAAAAATAATAGCACCGAATAAAATGGACTCCAAAGAATATCAACACATTAACAACATAAAAAGTACAAAAAATACGAAGAATAAATACTAATAAAAATTACAGCAATAATAATTGTAAATACGAACAAGAAAATATATATAAATAAGTAAATGAACTCCAAAGAAGCAAAAAAAAAAAACCATTTTGAAAGAAATAAACTTATTCTTCTCCCCTCTGACAAATGAAGCAAATGAAATATTAAGCCAAAGAAATAAGAAGAGAAATGAAAGCCAGTATCTGCTTCAATAAAATAATACAATTCTTACACGCACTCACGTACTCACGCACGTTTGCCATCACTCACGCATACACATAGGCATACAGGCAAACGCTCACACACACACACACACACACACACACACGCACACACATATGGATGTATTCGTGGAATAAAAACCATTTTCATGCATACGTGCTAACACGTTGGTAGAAGCATTTGCAGATACGCATGGAACATCCACCCTCGAGACTACCTTCGCACCTCCTGCGAAAGTGTGTTCCATATACCATGTTCTATTCAATTGCCAGGACGTATATTGAGAGATAAAACAGACATTGATTAGCTTTTAGACTTGTTGGTATTCCTTTGGCTCATACACACACACACACACGCACACACGTGTACACACAGACACACACACATATATCTATATACACACATATACATACACGCATACATATATATATATATATACATATATGTATATACGGATATATGTATATATATATATATGTGTGTGTGTGTATATATGCTTATATATATACATATATATGTATATATATATATATTTATATATATATATATATATATATATATATGCATATATATATATATGTATATATATATGTATATATATATATATATGTATATATATATATGTAAATATATATATATATATATATATATATATATATATATATATATATATATGTATATATATTTATGTATATATATATGTATATATATACATGTATATATATGTGCATATACATACGTATATATTTATATATATATATGCATATATATGTATATATATATATATGTATGCATATATATATATATATATATATATATATATATATATATATATATATATATATATATATATGTGTGTGTGTGTGTATGTATATATATGTGTATGCATATATATATACATATATATATATATATATATATATATATATATATATATATATATATTATATATATATATATATAAACCCACAAGTAACCTTCTACCGCTCCTCTTGCCTATTCTGTATGGTTTGTATTTACATGTTTCGAAACGCAACCAAATAAGCACTGCGTGTACTTTAAAAAAAAAAATTCTCTTTTTTCCCCCCCTTATTGTGCCTTTCTTTTTCGTTTGTCTTTTCTTTGTTTTTTACACGTATCTCATTTCCCCCGCCTCCCGCCCGTTTTCTTCTGTGCTCGTCAAACGAAATCAGAGAAATTCATGTATCTTCAAAAAGTTAGGACACCTATAGTTTCAGGTTGCACACATATACAAACGAACGCACTCATAGGTGTATATGTATTTATATACACATATCCGCTATATATATATAACACATACATACACATACATACATACTCATATATATATATATATATATATACATACATATATTTACAATCTGTAATATGTATAATATATTTATACACATACACATACACACACACACACACACACCCACACACACACACACACACACATATATGTATATGTATAGATATATTTACATCTGTTTTTGCCGATACGCTAATATTTTCAGTAGTAGGTCCTTGTCTACTTTTGTGTTTATTCAACTATTCTTTAAATAACAAATAAAGATCCGTTCTACTTTGAACGCTATAATTTATATGAAATATACCTTAGAGGTGGTGCCCCAGCATCGCCATGACCTCAGGGTTGAAACATATAAAATAATAAAATAATAAAAGAATAAAAGAATACTTTCTGTTACAGTTTACATCTAATCCGCAACCTTATTCGTTCGAGCCATAAAACCTGTAGATTTAGCACTCTTATATCTGGTTTTCGGCCTGTATTTCCTAATTTCTTGTAAGTACGTACCAACCAGATTCTGTTTGTAATTATTTGTGATTTACCGATTTAAGCATAAGGCCAGAAATTTTGAGAAGTAGCTTAGTCGATATCATCGACTATAATATTAGGATGGTAACCAAGGCGGGAAGCCGGCAGAAACGTTAGCACACCGGGCGAAATGCTTAGCGGCGTTTCATTTGTCTTCACGTTCTGAGTTCAAATTTCGCCGACGTCGACTTTGCCTTTCATCCTTTCAGTGTCGATGAACTAAGTTCCAGTTTCGTGCTGGGATCAATCTTATCGACTGCCCCCCTCCCCTAAAATTTCGGGCATTGTGCCAAGCGTAGAAAAGAATATTAGTGTGGTAACGCGTAGCAAATTTAACTTCGGTAGAAATTGAGCATAGTCGGAAGACATAACACCGAGCAGTTTTTTTTTGCGACACTCTAACAATTCTGTCAACTTGCCCACGTGACTGTCATTCGATCATCTTTCATTGTTCGTCTTTCATTTGTTTCCCTCATTAGACTGCAGTCATGCTGGGGCACCGCTATGAAGTTTAGTCGAGTGAATCGATCCCGGTACTTATTTATTAAAGCCAGGTACTTATTCTATCGGAGTTATGGCTGAACCGCTAAGTTATGGGGACGTAAACACACCAACAACTGTTGTCAAGCGTTTGGGAAATGGTACAAACACAGACCCAAAGACACACACGCACACATACACACACATACACATACATACAGATACTTACACATATGCACATACATATACAAACATACGTATATATATGTACGACGAACTTATTTC
>NC_142946.1:9193133-9195633 GCF_046866305.1 Octopus bimaculoides
TATGATAATACGCAATCATCAATGTTGATAAAGCATAAACACGAACAACAGCAGTAACAACTTTGCAAACTTAGTAGGTCACAATAAGCTTCTGTGCATGTTTCAGCTCAAGATAAATGAAAGTACATGGACACGATGCATAACAAAGGACAATGCATCTTTGCTCGACGTATTTATCATAGTAAATATATTGCTATATGCTTTCCAACGACGAATAAGAGAAGGCTCTAGCTGGCGTATCGTAATTCATGGAACTAGCGAGATTCAAGTGAGGAGGTATGAAGAGATTGAACAACGTGCATCTAAATTCAGATTACAGGATCATGGCATGTGACGAAGGAAGAAAAGTAAGTTATAAAACACAGCTGTATGTAGAGTGATGCACGGCTCATCAATGCTGGACAACAATAAAGTCACACAATGTATAAGGCATTGACCCACAACATTTCGTCATGTGAGGACTACTTCTATACATGCATATATGCATACATATATCTATCCATCCGTCCATCCATCCATCCGTCCATCCATCCATCCATCCATCCATCCATCCATCCATCCATCCATACATACATGCATACATACATACATACATACATACATACATACATACAAACATCAACCTAACCATACATATTTATAAATGCATCCATCCATACGTGCATATACAGACATATACTGCTTGCATACAGACGTTCATTTGTCTTAAATACTGGTATGTTTTGGACTGTACTTAAATAATTGTTATTCAATATTCTCATACTAAGACGGCGAGCTGGCAGAAACGTTAGCACGCCGGGCAAAATGCTTAGCGGTATTTCGTCTGTCTTTACGTTCTGAGTTCAAATTCAGCCGAGGTCGACTTTGACTTTCATCTTTTCGGAGAGTAATTAGACCACGGCTATGCTGGTGCACCTCCTTCAAGTATTTTATTTGAACAAATCGACTCAGTATTTTGTTTATTTTCAGCTTCATGTTTATTCTCTCAGTCTCCTTTGATAAAGCAATAAGTTACGATTACCTAAATACACCAACAATGGTTGTAAAGTGGTGGTCGTAGTGGACAAACACAGATACAAACACACAAGTTCACTTACACACACACACACACACACATATATAAAGAGAGAGAGTGGGAGACAGAGATGTAGATAGATAAAAAGATAGATATTGCTCATTCTACCAGTTTCTTTTGATGAATTAATTAGTTGCAGGAACGTAAACACATCAACACCGGTTGTCAAGTGGTGGTGCTATAGCCCGATGCCTAATATAGAAAAGCGGTTGCTCAATGTGGCACGCAATGGAACTGAACCAGAAACCATATGATTGAGAAGTAAGATTATTACCGCAGCACTGCCTCGCTAGTGCCTATAACTGTTCTTATTTATTTTGTAATTTTGTGCGTATTCCGTGTCACCTATTTATCAGTTCACGAAACCGATCTCCTTCTTTCACGAATGATAACGAAAACGAAACAGTAGAATTGTATACAAAGCCATTTATTCTAAATGATTAACAACGATATAACAATTCAACATTAACACTCCTGGATACTTAAAGTTTAACCGATGGAAATTTATCTTCCAGAGACACTGAAGATAGGGAACGAACGAATAACAACAGCAACAACAACAACAACAAAAATATTCCAACTAAAATGTTCCAGTGTTTTTATCCTTCGAGTATATCCTAATTCTGTCCCTTTCTTTCTTTCTTTCTTTCTTTCAGCATTACCCAGAATTCAATCATTTATTAATTTATTCATTCATTCAACCCAACTACATCTATCTATCTATCTATCTATCTATCTATCTATCTATCTATCTATCTATCTATCTATCTATCTATATATATATATATATATATATATATATATATATATATATATATATATATATATATATATATGCAAATATAGATGTGCACACAGGAAAACAGAAGCACACCTACATTCAATAGTGTATTCGCCTAAATATACACGCGCACATCTGACGAAACCATTTCCGCTGAAACCCTCAAATGTTAAGTGTCTGCAGGTGTGTATACACATTTGAAATGGAAGATGAGAGAAGTATATAAGTGGCAAGTAGTAAGTAAGCAGGTAGAGGTGGTAGCAATGAGTGGTTGTGGTGGTGGTGGTTGCGGTGAGAGTACTTCGCCACATAGCGCTCATAAAGTACAAGGGCAACAACCACAAGAGCAACAACAACAGCAACAATGACAATGATAGCTTTAATGTATGCAATACGATAAGTAAGTATATATGTATATACACATACATACATACATACATACATACATATATACATATATACATATATATACACATATATATAATGTATATGATATTTATTACGTATATATATATATATATACATACATAAATGCATACATGCATACATATATATATATATATATATATATATATAAATACATATATATGTATGATCTCTCTCTCTCTCTCTCTCTCTCTCTCTATATATATATATATATATAT
>NC_142946.1:9210633-9213133 GCF_046866305.1 Octopus bimaculoides
ACATACGCATATAGAGCATATGGACGCACAATCAACTCACACACATAGTGCGTGTACATATGTGTGCATGTACATACATATATGCATACACACACATATATATATATATATATATATATATATATATATATATATATATATATATATATATATATATATATATACATCTACATATATATACGAGGGTGCATGAAAAGTCTTGAGCCTAAAAATAAACATGGTACAAGAATTCAAGGCTCAAAGACCTTAAGGGCTCAAAACTTTTCATACACAAGTCGTATATACGTATATACATATATATATATATATATATATATATATATATATATATATATATATATATATATATATATATGTGTGTGTGTGTGTGTGTGTGTGTGTGTGTGTGTATTCATATGTGTGCGTATATGTGTGCGTGTGTGGGGCTATGCATGTGGTCTATGAAGATTGGTATGTAAAATTGATAAATGTCAAATTCCATAATTCCCATTAAATTGTGATTTTTTTTTCTTCATTCTTTGTATTCAATTCTTTCTGAAAATACAACTCAAAGAAATCTTCTTTACCCCAGGGTAACTCGCTTCCTTTTCAGACGTCACATTTGGGGTTATGTTAGTTTTATTTACATATCCATCAACCCTTAACTCCTGTTGGGTCTTTAAGTTACTCCGTCTGTCTGCCTGCCTGCCTGTCTTTCTGTCTCTGCCTGTCTGCCTGTCTCGCCTTCTCTTTATTTTCGTGTCTGCTTTTTCTTTCGCTGTGGCTAGGTCTCCCTATTTATTGCATACACGATCGCAGGATTCTTTCTCCTTTTGAAACACTGTTTGTCTATCTATCTATCTATCTATCTATCTATCTATCTATCTATCTATCTATCTATCTATCTATCTATTTATCTATCTATCTATCTACCTATCTATCAGCCTATTTTCTTATGCACAGATTAATACACACATATATAATACACATTGATATATTTTTATGTATACAGCTATCTACGTATAACCATGCATATATACCCATATTCAAACGAACAAATGTATGCATATTACATACGCATTTATATACTAAATTTTATACATAAATCTTATGCATATTTGCATATACAGTTATACATATGTATATATATATATATATATATATATATATATATATATAGCCACACATATGCATGAACATATTACTTGAAAACAATATATATATATATATATATATATATATATATATATATATATATATATATATATATATATATATATATATATATATATATATATATATATATATATATATATATATATATATATATATATATATATATATATATATATATATAATGCATATATATATATCTATATGAACGTGTGCGTGCGTGTGTGCGCATGTGTGTGTATGCAATGAATGTAAGTAGTTCGCTCTCGCGTACATAGTTTCGTGTGTTTTAGTATTGTTAGAAGGTATACAATTTTCTATCTATCTATCTATCTATATATTTGTATATATAAATATATATATATATATATATATATATATATATATATATATATATATATATATATATATATATATATATATATATTTGCGTGTATGTATGCATATATATAAAGAAAGCGAGAGAGCGACAGAGATAGATACAAACATACATAAATATATATATACACACATACACAAACATATAGCTATATATATTACCAAATTGGAACGATAATACATTAAAAAACCAATAACAATAACATACAAATATTTTTTTTAATAATGGTAAAAAATAAGTCAAATAAAAGTGTAAAGAAACCCACAAATATAACAATATAAAAATGATATGAACGCAGTAGTTACAACGTTAACGACTTCCGAACAAGAATCTGTCTTCTGTATTCCATCTTTTGTATAAATGCAATAGACATCGCACCTAGGTATTATTCTGTTTTCTAATCCCAGAATTCTAGTTCAGGGCAATTTCGAACTATCCGCTACACCATCAACATATTCACCAACATCGTTACTCCCTCTACGTCACCTTTCCGAATTCTATTCCCTGTCATTGTTAGCGCTTGAATCATTCAACAATAGCGTATTACCCGAGGCTTGGCAGTTTAACGTTCTGGAGTTTGGTTTCCTGTAAAATGGATGCATTTCTTGCGGCAAGACAGACAGAAGACATATGGCGGTCGTGGGGAGAAGGTTCTTGGAGAAAAAAAAACAAAAAACAATAATAAAAATAAAACAAACGAAATAATAAAATGATAGAAATAAAAATGAAGAAAAAAAATCACTGCGTAAAGATGGCTGCCATGTGTATATATGTACATTTGTGGTTTTGTATGTGTGTGGATAGGACTGAATTTTAACAGTGGTAGTGGGTAGAGGATGATATGACTCCTGGAGGTGGAGGTAGGTTGGAGCCACAAAAAAGGGATTGGTGGTACTAGTAATATTGATTGTGTTGTGAAATGTGGGGCTTTTGCGGTTGAGTTGATGTTGGTTTCGGTAATATTTATGA
>NC_142946.1:9218133-9223133 GCF_046866305.1 Octopus bimaculoides
TATCCTAATCACCATTATCTTCTTCCTCTTCTTCTTCTTCTTCTTCTTCTTCTTCTTCTTCTTCTTCTTCTTCTTCTTCTTCTTCTTCTTCTTCTTCTTCTTCTTCTTTCTCTTGTGTTTCTTCTGCTTCTTCTTCTTTCTCTTCTTCTTTCTCTTCTTCTTTCTCTTTTTCTTTCTCTTCTTCTTTCTCTTCTTCTTTCACTTCTTCTTCTTCTTCTTCTTCTTCTTCTTCTTCTTCTTCTTTGCTATCTTCAATTTCTCTTCCTCCTCCATCTCCTCCTCCTCCTCCTCCTACTACTACTACATCTTCTTCTTCTTCTTCTTCTTCTTCTTTCTCTTCTTCTTTCTCTTTTTCTTTCTCTTCTTCTTTCTCTTTTTCTTTCTCTTCTTCTTTCTCTTCTTCTTTCACTTCTTCTTCTTCTTCTTCTTCTTCTTCTTCTTCTTCTTCTTCTTCTTCTTCTTCTTCTACTACTACTACTTCTTCCTCCCCTCCACCTCATCATCCCAGCTACCTTCCCCCACCCCAACTCCCCCACCACCTCACCTCCGCCACCCGTTTCCATCGTTAAGCCGCTTTGTACTCCATCTCTGTTATTCGGCTTCCTGTATTTTTCCCCCTGTCGGTAAGGCTTCCAAAAGTTATCTGCCTCCCGGCAGTTTACGCTTTTTCTTCCGAATAAATTTTTTGGTTATCAGAAATAAATTGCTCATGACAGAAATGATTGATGTGATGCAGATCCGTTAGCCTGCAAGCCAACACCACACCGACGGGTACTAAACTACATAGCAGCCATTGTTGCTGCTGCTGCTGCTGTTGTTGTCATTGTTGTTGTTGTTGTTGCTGCTGCTGCTGGTGCCGCTGCATGTTGTTGTTACTGGTGCTTGTGGTGGTTTTGAGGTTCCTAGAGTTGTTGCTGCTAAAATTGTTACCGTTGCAGTTAAAACCTTTATTGTTGTTTGTTGCTGCTGTTGTTGTTGTTGTTGTCGTTGTTGTTGTTGTTGTTGTTGGTGGTGGTGGTGGTGGTGGAGGTGATGGTGAAGGTGGTAGTTCTTAAGATTGCTACATTCGTCGCTGCTGGCGGTGGTTCTGCTGTTGTAGTTGCACATGCTGTAGTAGTTGGCTGCTCTTACTGTTGCAGCTATCAGTTACTACTCCTCTCGTCATTGCTATTAATCTTCTTCTTCTTCTTCTTCTTCTTCTTCTTCTTCTTCTTGTTGCTGCTGTAGATGTTGCTGCTGCTGATGTGCGTCTTTTACTGTTGCTGCTGTTGCTTTAATTTTTCTTGTTGTTGTCATTTACTTATTCCTGTTTATTTATTACGATTTCTGTTGTTGATATTCTTCTTGGCGGCGTTGTAGTTCGGCTGCAGTTGGTGTTTCTCTGTTAAAGCTGTATTTGCTGCTGCTGCTGCTGATGATGCTGCTGGTGTTAGTGTTCGACTTTTGCTGCTGTTGCTGCAGTTGTTGATATTGTTGGAATTATTACTGCGGTTATTATTGCTATCCTTACTATGGCGTCGAGCTGGCAGAATCGTTATAATGCTTAGCGGCATTTAGCCCGTCTTGACATTCTGAGTTCAAATTCCGCCGAGGTGGACTTTGCCTTTTATCATTTAGGCTGTCGATAAAATAAGTGCGAGCTAAACACTGGAGTCGATGCAATCGATTAACCCCCTCCCCTCAGATTTGATGCCCTGTGCTTTTTCTGGAAAGGCTTATTTTTGTTATTCTTAAGACGGCAGGCTGGCAAAATCATTAGCACGCCGGAGAAAATGCCTTGTGGCATTTCCTCCGTCTTCACGCTCTGAGTTCAAATTCTGCTGAGGTTGACTTTACTTTTCATTCTTTCAGGGTCGATAAAATTGCAGATTGGGTTCGATGAAATCAATATACACCCTCCTCCGAAATTTCAGGCCTTGTGCCGGTAGTAAAAAAGGATTATTTCTCTTCTTATATATAGAACAACGATCTGGCAGAACCTTTAATGAACAAAACAGAATGTGGTATTTTCTCCGTATTTACGTTCTGAGTTCAAATACCAACCAGATCCATTTCGCCTTTTTTTTCCTTTCGGGATCGATGGTATAAGTACCAGCTGAACACTGGGGTTCATGTAATCGACTAGCCCCATCTCCCCTTCCCCCCGACCCCATAAAATTTCAGGTTTCGTATTTATTATAGAAAGAATTATTGTTGCTATCGCTATAAGATGGCGACATGTCAACAGCGTTAGCACAGAGGGCAAAATGCTCAACGGCATTTCGGCAGTTTTCTTCTTCTTCTTCTTCTTCTTCTTCTTCTTCTTCTTCTTCTTCTTCTTCTTCTTCTTCTTCTTCTTCTTCTTCTTCTTCTTCTTCTTCTTCTTCTTCTTCTTCTTCTTCTTCTTCTTGTTGCTGTTGTTGTTACTGTTGTTGTCCCGGTCGTCTCTCGAGCTGTTGTTTCTTTACTCATTCCCATACTCCACCTGTTGCTAAAAGTGATGTCGTTGTTGTTGCTACTGCTACTCGGACTGCTTCTACTGTTTTAGCGGTTTCTCCAGTTGTTATTGCAGGTACTTTCCATAATTTATTTCGCTGCTTTTATTCTTCTCCTTGTTGTTGCCGCTACTGCTGTTGTTACGACTGCTGCTGTTAACAAAGTTCCTACAGACTTTTTTTGTCTGCTGGTATTTTTATGGCAATTTTTTAAAAATCTTCGTTGCAATTAATCTTACAGCTGTTGCTGCTGTTTCGCAGAGCGAACTATGCTATGATGGCTGCAACTGTTTTTCAATTTGCTACAGTTGTTACTGATGGTATTTTCCGTCTTTGTTGCTGCTATCGCACTTGTCATAACAGTTCTTTTACCCAAAGCTGTTGTGGATGAGGCTGCAGTTTTTTTTATATATATATTGTCGAGGTATTACTGCTGGTATCTTCAGATTTCGTTGATCTTATTATTCTTGTTATTGTTATTACCGCTAATGCACATGTTGTTACTTTATCTGCTATTATTCTTGTATTTGTCACCGTTGTTATAATATTGCTGCTGTGGTTTCTAATGCTTCTGTGGCTGTGGTTTTTTTGAGCTTGTTACAACTACTCCTATTGCTGGCATGTTTGTTTCTGCTGCGGTTGATGTTGCTGGAGCTGATATTGTTATTTCTGTTGATAAAACTACTCTTGTTGTTGCCCAGTTGTGCCGTTGGTTATTGACCTGGCTAGCTTGAAATCATACCTCACTATCTTTGCTGCTGTTAGCAAAGTTCCTACAGACTTTTTTTGTCTGCTGGTATTTTTATGGTAATTTTTTAAAAATCTTCGTTGCAATTAATCTTACAGCTGTTGCTGCTGTTTCGCAGAGCGAACTATGCTATGATGGCTGCAACTGTTTTTCAATTTGCTACAGTTGTTACTGATGGTATTTTCCGTTTTTGTTGCTGCTATCGCACTTGTCATAACAGTTCTTTTACCCAAAGCTGTTGTGGATGAGGCTGCAGTTTTTTTAATATATATATTGTCGTAGTTGTTACTGCTGGTATCTTCAGATTTCGTTGATCTTACTATTCTTCTTATTGTTATTGCCTCTAATGCAAGTGTTGTTACTTTATCTGCTATTATTCTTGTATTTGTCACTGTCGTTATAATATTGCTGCTGTGGTTTCTAATGCTTCTGTGGCTGTGGTTTTTTGAGGTTGATACAACTTCTATTGCGGGTGTGATTCTGTATCTGCTACGGTTGATGTTGTTTCTGTTGATAATACTACGCTTGTTGTTGCTCTATTGTGCCGTTGGTTATTGACCTGGCTAGCTTGAAATCATACCACACTATCTTTGAAAAGTACTCAAAAGTAAGTTTGAGAGTGGAAAATATTTAACCTGTTATCCTTAGTCCGACAAGATATATATTGTTTCGAAAAAAAGAAACCATGTGACCTTAAATCAACAGAAGATATGGAAGGGTTTGCAACATTGAATGACTTGTAATCGACATGAAAATAGCTTACAATACTTTTAAGTAACTACAGCAGTTTCTACATGGAACAAAACATCAATTATCTCTAATTATATGCTTGCATGTATCTATGTATATATGTATGTATGTATGTAAATTACATCCAGCCTTGAAGCCATGGAATGGGAGTTCCTGGGTTCCGAGGAGAGTCCGGATCCCTTTTTTCAGCCATTGTTGTTCTCTGGTATAATCCCATTCATAGTAGTAGCCCCTGCTAAGGTCCTAGACATGGTTTAATTACATGTCAACCAATTCTGGCAGTGAACGCCCCCAATTCTTGTTAGAACTTTCTTCTAGTAGAAAGTAAATATGTACAAAAAAAAAAAAATGAAATACAGTTGGTACCCTGACGTCTCAAATTCTGTTGTGCCACGGTCTCTCTGGCGAATTGTACGAAAAATGTGGTTCATGTATGTGCAACAATTTATCGTCTCAAAACAAGTTCATGCGCAAGAACCTCTTGGAGTTTTAGAAAGTTTTCACAAACATACTAAGTTTAGGAAGTGGTCTTAATTGGTGACGAGTTGACTGTCACCATATATATATTTAATATATGCATGTATGTATGTATGTATGTATGTATGTATGTATATTCAATGACCTTTAACCCTAAGGAAAACGATGTTAGAAGGCCCAAAACGATTTGACCTAATTTAATATGGATTAAAATTCAATTTTCCGCCCGGCAATGGTGTTAAGTAGGGGTCACTCTAGATATAAACTTAATAGCCCTATCACATTTCAACATATTCCCTTTTACTCCACTTGGTATGTTAAACTAGTCACATATAAATAAGTTAAATCAATTCGCTTCAAACTACGCTCGCTGAAGGACCCTGCAGAATAATAATAATAATAATAATAATAATAATAATAATAGTAATAATAACATCGAAAAATACCTTAGGAATGAGAACCCAGTTTCGAAATTTCCCCAAGACACCTCATGGAGGCTGGAGGATATATCAGCCGAAATGTTCTGTTAACAACAATTATCCGTCCAATGT
>NC_142946.1:9233133-9243133 GCF_046866305.1 Octopus bimaculoides
CTGAAACTGATGAGGATGACGATGATGACGACGTTGGTTGGTGAAGACGACAATGGCGTCAAGACGACGACGATGATGTTGATAATGATAATGATAATGACAATGACGAGGACGACGACGTCAGTGATGATGATGATGATGATGATGATGATGATGATGATGATGATGATGATGATGATGATGATGAAGCCACCGACGGCGGCGACAACGAGGAAAATAAGGATTGTGCTGCTTGTTTCGATGATGTCGAAAACTGTGGCGAAGATGACACACATGTAGTAGTTTAGTATTAGTAGTAGTAATACCAGTTTCTAGTAATAGCTGTAGTAGTAGTAGTAGTAGTAGTAGTAATAATATACCAAGCATTAGGCGTAGTAAAGGAAGTTCTCTTGTCTGTTGTCTGCGACTCAATAGTCATCCTTATAGTGCCAATTATCTATGAATTTCGTTAATAATTTGCACTGTATCTTATCTTATAGCGCCCAGCGCTATGATTCTTTAAAGCAAACACTTTGCTTGTCAAAATATTCAGTTGGTATATGTCATCTTGAAATAGTCATAAGACTTCTTGGCATCCGGAACTTGAGGAAGAAACATCAAATCTTCACGTCTAGTTTAAGCAGTCAAGCAGTTCTGTAAAAAATGTTAATGTTAATTTGGTATGCATGTTAATGTTACGAGAGACGAGATTTTAATATAAAAGCGAATCATTAGGAAAATAAGAATGAAAAGAAAACATCATGTCTATGAAAGATATACACGCATTGTGTGTAACTATACGTACGTGTATATACGAGTGTCAGTGATGTGAGCATAGAGATAAATTGAAAAATAGATAAATAAAAAGATAAATAGATAGATACATCGATAGATAGATAGATAGATTGATAGATAAATAGATAGATCGACAGAAGGCGGGGAGCTGGCAGAAACGTTAGCGTACCGGGCGAAATGCTTAGCGGTATTTCATGTGCCGTTACGTTCTGAGTTCAAATTCCACCGAGGTCGACTTTGCCTGTCATCCTTTCGGGATCGATAAATAAATACCAGTTACGCACTGGGGATGATGTAGTTGACTTAATCCCATTGTCTGTCATTGTTTCTCCCCTCTATCTTTAGCCCCATGTGGGCAATAAAGAAATAAGATAGATAGATAGATATAAACACGCGTATATGCATACGTGTGTTTCTATAATAGCTATCGACTCATTCGCACATACAACCAGTGCTTGCTACGTTAAATGCCTGAATTTAAATCTTGCCACGTGTGATGGTGAAATATATGGTACGGACGAAATAAAGAAATTAATCTCCGATAAATTATTCACAAACCGTCCGATATACGGTCTTTTTAATTTTTGTTATTAAGAATTAACACACACACACACACACACACACATTCAGACATACACAAAATATATAAATATATATAGTTATGTAACAAATGTATATAATCATACACATTCACACACACTTATATACACACACATGTATATGTATGTATATATAGTACATATATATATATATATATATATATATATATATATATATATATATATATATATATATATATATTAATAATAATAATAAAGGAGTTACGACGCAAAACGTATATATTCAAATGAACATATTTATCTTCTTCAATATATACGTTTTTGCGTCGTAACTCCTTTATTATTATTAATATAACCAAAAGGATCGATTCTTGAAGAGTTTGCATACCCTCACTGTCGTTTTCTTCTGCTATTTTGGTTATGATTTTTTGAATTAGCATACCAATTATTTTTGTTGGTAGTTAATTTATAATATATATATATATATATATATATATATATATATATATATATATATATATATATATAAGACAGGTGTAGGAAAAACAAATCGGTGTATTAGTTTAACGCTCGGGAAGAATAGAAGAATCTTTTATATTTCGAGCCTTCGCTCTTCGACAGAATGGATTAAGAGGAAATAAAATGGAGACAGAAAAAATAAAAAAAACGGAGAGAAAAAAAGATCTGCAGAGTTCAACAGTCCAACATATATTCGTGTATGTGTGTGAGTGTGTGTGTGTGTGTGTATGTGTGTGTGTGTGTGTGTGTGTGTGTGTGTGTGTGTGTGTGTTAACCAGTAAACGGCATTCTTTTCGAGTGTTAAAGTAATACACCTTCTTGTGGACGTTTGTTTCCTGTAAATTTGAGTTATCTATCTATCTATCTATCTATCTATCTATCTATCTATCTATCTATCTATCTATCTATCTATCTATCAATATATATATATATATATATATATATATATATATATATATATATATATATATATATATATATATATATATATATATATATATGTATATATATATATATATGTATTTAAAGTCTCATCATTCTTTACTTTAAAAATTCCAATCGGTGATATCTCGCTCATTGCAGAAAGATAGATAGAAAAATAAAAAAAAGCAATAAAGAGAACCATCTCATGAAATAACATAGATATTCTAATCTAGATGTAATGTTGATCGGAATTTGGAGATATATAACTTTGATAAATTTTGATAATATTTAAAATTTTCAAGATATTCACTGATTAAATTGATGTCAAATGATTAATGTGTACTATCTATTGTATCACGAGATATTCATTTACGATACCCATGAATATCATCTTTGAATAGAATATAATAATAGATAAAGGCATTGGGCCAATTCTGATTGGTTAGTTACTTCTGAGCGCTCTATCATAATATGAACGCAATTTCATAATTTATTAATTTTCTTATGAAATGTTTTCTAATTTCTCTTAAGAAATTTATATTGCTGCAACAATTAATTATTTTGTCTATGTGTCTGCCGTTTTCTTCAAAAATCTATCTATCTATCTATCTATCTATCTATCTATCTATATACGTATATATATATATATATATATATATATATATATATATATATATATATATATATATATATATATATATATATATATATATATATATATATACATACATACATATATATACATATATATATATATATATGTATATATATATATATATATATGTATATATATATATATATATATATATATATATATATATGTGTGTGTGTGTGTGTGTGTGTGTGTGTGTGTGTGTATGTATGTATGTATGTATTTTGCACGTATGAATCTACGTATACGTGTATATATATTTTGTTTTGACCGTTTCAGGCATTAGACTGCAGCCATGACGTGAAGAATGTTTTGTCGATTGAATGAGCCGAGCCCAAAACTTACCTTTTTAAAGTCTAGCACTTATATTATCGGTCGCCTCAGCCGAACCGCTAGTTTCACAAAAACATAAACATACCAACACTGGTTGTCAAGCGGTGGTGGTGGTGGTGGGAGGACTGACTTAGACGCAAAGACACACGCACACACATACGTACAATGGATATCTTTCGGTTTCCGTTTACTAAATCCACTCACAAGGTTTCATTCGTCCTGGAGCTGTAATATCATAGAAGACACTTGTCCAAGGAGCCATAGAGTGAGACTGAGTCGGGAACCATGTGGTTGACAAGTAAACATTCTTACTATACAACGACAACAAAAACATCTTCGTGTACATGCGTGTGCTTGTGTGTGATTGCGTGCGTATGTGTGTATGTGTGTACGTATGGGAGTACGAGTGTGTCTATGCTCGTATGATAATACAGGTACGTATACATACGTTCATTTATAAAGAAAATCTACGAAAATATAAGCATAAATATAAAATAAATAAATAAATAAATATGGGAAATGATTTTCGGAAGGTGAGTTGGAATGAACGAAGGACTTATAGAAGGAACAAAGCAGAACGAAAATAAGCGAAAGAAAAAAACCCAGAAAACGAAGAAATTTCTTGCCAGAGGCCTGCTTGTGTTTTGTGTCACGTGTTTTACGAAAGATTCAGACATAGGTTGGGCGAAATCGAATTTTAAATATAGTTTCATCATGATGAATATCTTTTTAGAGAACGAGTATGAAGCCAGTATAAAGGCATAAAAGGGGTTAATAGTTGGGAAGAAAGGACGAGGAAGTGAGATAGAATGTGAGAAAAAGAGAGGGAGATGAAATGTAGGGACGGATCAATAGAGAGAAGTAAAAGAAGGGAAATAGAGGATGAAAGAAAGAGATAGAAAGAGAAAAAGAGAGAGAGAGAGAGAGAGAGAGAGAGAGAGAGAGAGATTAAATGAAAGGAGGGGTGAATAGAGAGGAGTAAGTGAAGAAGAGAAATAGAGGGTGAAAGAAAGAGATAAAAAGAGAGAGAGATTAAATGTAGGGAGGGATGAAGGGAGAGGAGTAAGAAAAGAGAGAGATAGAGGAACAATAGTTATAGTGAGAGAAAGAGAGAGAGAGAGAGAGGGGGAGGGGTGGCGAAAGATTATTTATAGTAAGAAACAATGAGAGAGAAATGAATGGGGGAGACAGAGAGAGAGAGAGTTAGAGGGAAATTTATTATAATGAGAGATAGAGAGGGAAGAGAGATTATTTATAGAAAGTGAGAGAAAGAGATAGATAGATAGGTAGGTAGAAAGATAGTTGGAGAGAGATAGGGAGGGGGAGAAGAAGAGAAGGAAAGAATGAGAAATATTCAGTGGGGGAAAACATTAATGAATAACGCATAGATAGATCGATAGATCGATAGATAGATAGATAGATAGATATAGAGGTAGATAGATAGATAGATAGATATATATAGAGAGAGGTAGATAGAGAGAAAGATAGATAGACAGACGGGTAGAAAGGCAGATAAATAGAAAGCTTGAGAGAGAAACAGAGAGAAAGAGGAACAGAGAGGGGAAAAGAAGGAAATAAAGAAAAAGAAGGAAAGAAATAAGGAAGGGGAGAAAGAGGGGTCGGAGTAGAATTACATTAGAATATGAAGCATATAGAGACCTGTTTTTATTAAGATTGCAAATTGATTTAGGCCCAGATTGTATTATATTAGGGAGTCAATTTAGAAGAGAAAAGGGTCTTGACAATAGGTCGATCTTGCCACAAAAAGCCTTAATGATAAGGGTGTAGCTGGTAGTCCCTAATAGAATTTGGTGCAAGAAAGACAGGTAACATGGCTTTTTATTAAGAGTAATTTTAGGTCATCTCAGTCTATTTTGAGGGTGGATGAGAGAGAGGGGGAGGAGAGGGGAGGAGGGGAAAGGGGAAGAGGGTTGTGGTGAGAGCGGTGGGCGTGAAGGACAAAGAGAAAGGGAGAGAAAGAGAGATAGAGAAAGGTGGAGTTTGGTAAGGGGTCAGGAATAGAACATGAAGACGACGAAAAAGAAAAAAAGAAGCGGGAAGAAGGTGACGATGACGACGACGATGATGATGATGATGATGATGATGATGATGATGATGATGATGATGAAGAAGAATAAAAAGGGATAAAAAGAAGGGAAGGTGGAGGAGGAGGAGGAGGAGAAGGGGAATGAGCAGAAACAGAAGAATGATGATGATGATGATGATGATGAAGACGGCTATGCTGGTGAAAATGACGATTATATTGATAATGATGACAGTGTTAGCGATCATGGTCGTTGTGGTGATGGTCGACCTCATCGACCATAGCGTAGTGATGACGGAGACGGAGATAACAAAGGCTTATATGACAATGTTGATGATGATGATGATGATGTCTAAGAAGAGGAAGGGGCAGAGGAAGTAGGGGAGGAAATGGAGGAGAAGGAGGATGGCGCTGAAGACGACAAAGACAATAATGACGACGACAATGATGATGATGATGATGATGACGACGACAATGATGATGATGATGATGATGATGATTATGATGATGATGATGATGATGATGATGATGCGGATGAAGAAAAAGATGTGGGTGAGGAAGATGTTGATGACGAAGGCGCTGGCAGTGATGATGACAACGATGACAACATCCGTCTACAGCGTCGAAGTCGGGGCTAAATGAGTTACACCCTGCTGAATGTGGTCTATTGTATTCCAATAAGTGAGCTGGTTTGCCGTGGAAATTAGTATTGGTTGTGGCTTTTATTGGCAACAGCTGCACTGCTACGACTACTACTACCACCACCACCACCACTACCACCAGTAGTAGTAGTAGTAGTAGTAGTAGTAGTAGTAGTATTAGTAGTAGAAGCGTCGCTACAACCACCACCAACAATACTATGTCTGTCATCAACATTGTCTCCACTACAACCGCCATAACTACCACCAGCGTCAAAATAACTACCATCACTACTACTACTACTACTACTACTACTACTACTACTACTACTACTACTACTACTACTACTACTATTGCTGCTGCTGCTGCTGCTATTACTACTAACAATGATTGTAGGAACAAAATGGTTATGGTACAACCAACGTAATTCGTACGAACGTTATGAAGTCATTAATATCACCGTCGTCATCATCATCACCATCATCACCATCATCACCATCAACACTACCACTATTACCACCATCAGGACGAACAATACCTTCAATTACTTGTGCGAACCAATGAACGTGGCTTTTATGGTCAGTTCACCTGCTGGAAATAGAAGTCATATACTATCTGATATCGTATATCGTACCCGCCATCTTAAGAAAAAAAATAACAACCATTTTGATACCAGAACTTGTATGTATGTATGTAGCCATGATAGATCGTTGACCAACCACAATTCAATTTTTTTGTCTCCTTGTTTTCTCCGTATTCTTTCTGTTGAACAGCGTAGCTCGAAACGTTAAAGACTTTCTGTATTCCCGAGCGTCAAACTAATACATCCTTTTGTTGTTTACACCACCTGTCCTCGTCTGTTGTTGTTTTTTTTCGTACCTTCTCTTGTCCCATATATATATATATATATTTAACATTTTATGATATTATATGCATGTACATACAAAGAAACAAGCATGTGAAACAAGGGATCTGTCAGAAAGTGTAGAAATTTATGCAGAGGTGTATAAATACATCTGAACATGATAAATTACCAAACATTCTCAAGCATGGAGATTTCCCAAGAATATGTCTTTGCTTGTCTCATTTAGTAGTCATGAAGTTTGTGAGCATATTTATACGTGTCTGTGTGTTGTATGTGTATGTGTATATGTGTGCAAAAATAGGTGTATAAATATACATCTATATTTACATTTACGCATGAAAATATGCATATATACATTCGTTTTTATCTATCTATGCATAGATGCATATATATATATATATATATATATATATATATATATATATATACCAAAATACATTTGTATATGTATATATGTACGTAGCTAAAATATAATTTGCTACACACATAAATACATATATATATATACATATATGTGTGTGTGTGTGTGTATGTGAAGGAAGAATAAGAGAAAAATGGTAAGTTGTAACGTGTTATTTAAATGTAAAAAGAATAAAATATATCTAAATATTGGTCACTGGCGGGCAATATGTAGTTCTTCAATAATCCTTTATTTCCTACACCCAGAAGCATTTTACAACAGCTTAATTAATTGATGCTGTTAGGATACACACATCATTAGGGGCAATTCACAAATTCCTAGATTAATCATTCTGTGAAGACAATTTGGAAATATTGGCGCATTATCCTTATTTTAGAACCACGTGGCTTCTTCAGCATTTCTATAATAAGCACGAAGTTTTGGCACATGTATTTCTATATAGAATATTGAATATGCTTTTATATAGGTATGTCTGTTTAGTAGGAAGCTTTCTTCCCAACCACATGATTCCTGATTCAATCCCACTGCGCGGCACCCAAGGCAAGTATTTTCTACAATGGTCTAAGATCTACCAATGCTTTGTGCAAGGATTTGGTAGAAAAACCTTGTATATATATATATAGTAAATCCAAAAAAAGAAGATGAACAAATACAAAAAAACCAACAACGCGAAGACGTGGTACATGTAAAGTATTAGCAGACGCTCAGGGAAGGAAAGAAAGACGGTTTAACATTTCGAGCAACGCTCTTCTTCAGAAACAGAGGAAAGTCCAATAGAAAGGGAAACGGAGGAAGAAAATTGCCGAATATCAAAGTATTAATTTGAAAGAGACAGGTTCCCAGGTCAATGATACTCCTCATCAAAGCCGACACATATATGTCATTTTTGATGAGGAGTATTATTGACCTTGGGACTTGTCTCAAATTAATACTTTGATCAAATCTCTAAAAAAAAAAAAATGAGCCGTTTGCAGTTGTTACTTGAGAAGAGTTCACATCTATAATTTTTCACTATATATATATATATATATTACAAATAAAAAGGTAAATAAATATTAATTTATTAATAAATTAATAATTAATTATTTTTACTAAGCACTTCGGTATGTAAACACCATTATCGGTGAAAAACTTATTTAAAAGTTCTTATAAATTTATAAACATAATTAAGGGATCAGCAACAATTGCTTCACCACATACCGAAGTTCAGAAATAGCAGCTAAAGTGCCAAAGCAATTGCTTTCCTATTTCATGTTGTTTACTTTTGGTGACGTCCTTTACCCATATATACAATTTATATATATATATATATATATATATATATATATATATATATATATATATATATACATACATTATAAAGGATCGTGGGTAAAGCCAAAACAATGCGAAGTAAATGTGAGGTAAATCACAAGGACAAAAACAAATATGTGAATTAATGTAGACTTACGATGTATTCAATATTTCGGGGTTATGACCCCATTTTCAAGAAATTGCTGATTGTTGCAAAGACAGGAAAATTCCAGATATTTATGAGGGAAGCTAGATTAGGTTTTTCCTGTGGTTTTCTCTCCCTTTATTTACAGCTTATTTTGCTTTCTTCCTACATTTCTGGGCTTAACAAAGCCAATTTAAACCGTATGAAAGGGGAACTGTTTCACCTGAAGTCAAGTCCTATTTACATTGCAATATTGTGTCACACTTGTATAGGTATCAACGTCCGCCAACTGCTGTATACCTGATCTAGAGGACATATCTTTTGCTAATTGACCCATAACTGGGGATCTTGACAGATACTAACATCTTGGGCCAGAGTAGACTTGGCATCCGAGATAGCTAATAGGTAACTGCACCTTAGCTCAAACGTCTCACCACTAGTTTATTGTGTTGTTCATACATAACAAAAACAACTTCGACAATGTTGTACTTATTTATACAGAGACGTGCACAATCCTTGGCAGAATATCAATTTTTATAGAAGATATTCTATGACAATAGGAAAATATATTAAATACATATAAAAAAACATGAACATCAGAGATTCAAAAATATATTATAAAAATAAAACATAGAGATTTTTAATGTATGTACATTATCTACATACATACTGCAGCGGAAATTTCATAGGTTAAAACAAAAAAATAAAATAAAATAAAATAACTCGATAAACTTATATATATATTAATATGTATATATGTGTATAAATGCGTAAATGTATATATATATATATATATATATATATATATATATATATATATATATATATATATATATATACATATATATATATATATATATACATATATATATATATATATACACACACACACATACGATATCAACAGGGACAATAAAAAACACAGCACTACTAATAAAATTTCTACTCCTGCTTATACTTAAATTAATAATAATAATAATAATAATAATAATAATAATAATAATAATAATAACAATCATACGTATAATAATTGTATTTTTTTGAAGATAACCATATAATAAAATGCATAAATAAATTTACATGATGGTGATAATGATAATAATAACAATAATAATAATAATATAATAATAATAATAATAATAATAATAATAATAATAATAATAATAATAATAACAATAATTATAATAATGGCAATAATAATAATAATAACAATAATAATAATAATAATAATAATAATAACAATAATAATAATAATAATAATAATAATAATAATAATAATAATAATAAATTGTAATAGTAAATAAAAATAATAGAAATGATAATAATATAATA
>NC_142946.1:9248133-9250633 GCF_046866305.1 Octopus bimaculoides
GCATATATGCTATTTAATATCGTAGTAGCTAATGAGATAGACGTAATGTGTTCCCATTTACTATTATTATCAGGATATTTGTTGATTATTTATAAAGCATAAAATGATAGGAGATACTGTATAATGATACGTCTGCCCATAGAAACGCATCCGGTAGGTTTGATTTTAGGATCAATAAATAGGTTATTCAACGTGCTATCCATTCTGCTATCTGTCTTGTATTAATTAGGATACTTCCTGTGTGGGACTTCTGCATTAACAGCAATTAATTAAAGGGTACGATATTTAAATGTATTTACGCCAAAATATTCTGTATGTTATTGAAATTACAACCATAATGACTAGAAGAAACTCAGCGTTAGTAAAATTTTTTATCGAGGTTAGCAAGCGGGGTAAATCCTTTCTAATATTGGCAAAAGGATAGTATTTTGAAAGGAGTGGGTATCTCGCTTGCATAGATCCCAGTGTGGAGGCGCAATGGCCCAGTGGTTAGAGCAGCGGACTCGCGGTCAGAGGATCTCAGTTTCGATTCCCAGACCGGGCGTTGTGAGTGTTTATTAAGCGAAAACACCTAAAGTTCCACGAGGCTCTGGCAGGGGATGATGGCGAACCCTGTTGTACTCTTTCACCACAACATTCTCTCACTCTTACTTCCTGTTTCTGTTGTGCCTGTCACACTGTGTCACGCTGAATATCCCCGAGAACTACGTTAAGGGTACACGTGTCTGTGGAGTGCTCATCCACTTGCACGTTAATTTCACCCTCGACGTCGTAAGTGACGGAGTGCCAACAACATCAGATCCCAGTACTTGAGTGGTAACGTTTATTATCGAATCCAACAGCAAGAAAAGCAAAGTTGACTTGGACGAGATTCCAACGTAAATTATTCAAGATTGCTGCTCTCCTGCGTTTAGCAACTCATATATGTTGTTTAAGCTGTACTGAACATTTTATGAGGAGCACTATTGGTTCTCCCAGCTGGCTGCCACAAATTAGTATAAAACTAAACGGAGAAATGCAATGGAAATAATGATTTGTTTTAATCTAGAATAAGCGATGGTGGTACTTGAGTAATCCTCGTATTTGCAAACTGACATTGTTTCCTCATTTGGAATGAGTACCAGTCATGTACCAGATGCAGGAACCCTCCGTTGAGCCCTCTGTTATATACCAAATGTTCTTCTGGCTCAAGCGTGAGAGGACTGTTTACGGTGATATCTCTGCGCATATTTCACATTATCACCCTCAAGTTAATACGGGATTTATGGCGAAAGCCATAGGATAAAACCACATTTTAGTAGTTAATTTTGTACAAATGTATTAGCATTGAATAACTATTTACACTACTGTAGAGGTAATTATATTTTCATTGAAAATACCGAGGGAAATATGTAAGTCTAAGATAATAGGTTCGAGTCTTATCATAAGAGAAATCTTTCTTTCGGCTCTGCTGTCCTTCCTACAGCAGGTAGCAGAACATAAACTAGAAATGGAACGATAAGGAGAAAGTATTTCGCTCCTGATGGTATTTAATAGTTGATTCACAAAAAATTATTATCCATATGTGATACGGAAGCCATTACAATTTGGTATTAGTAAAACTGAGATGTAAAAAAAGATTAAGGGATATATATAGAGAGAGGGAGGGGGATAATGTGTGCGTGGGGGGGGGGAAAGCTCTATTGTTAACCCATGCAACAGAATTCCGATCCATTCAACTGTAATATTATCATGATCTACTAATGAAATAATAGAATATTAAGACACTTTTATTATCTTTATGATATGTAGAGACAAATATATAGCATTAATTTTCTCAGTCCCTATCTGTCTATCTTGCTGTTCAGGTTTATATATGTATATATGTGTGTATATGTGTGTATGTGTTTGTGTGCGTGTATGTGTACTCATCCATACACACAAACACGCACAAACACACACATGCACAAACACTCACCATACCCCACCCCACTTATACATACATACATACATACATATATATATATATATATATATATATATATATATATATATATATATATATAAATGTATTGTGTCTTCGATAAATATTAGAAAAGAAACAGGCAATTATAAAGACAGAACGCAAGACATGTCTGTGCAAATGTGCGTGTGTGCATATATATATACAGACACACATACACACGCACATGTATATATATATATATATATATATATATATATATATATATGTGTGTGTGTGTGTGTGTGTGTGTGTGTATGTATATATGTATATGTAATTCTTTTATTCCTTATTCCTTCTATATTTTCCAACCCAAATGTTGTGGCTATTCTGGAGCACCGCCAGTTTAATGAGAAAGATAGGTGAATATATATATATATATATATATATATATATATATATATATATATATATATATATATATATATATATATATATATATATATATATAGAGAGAGAGAGAGAGAGAGAGAGAGAGAGAGAGAGAGAATGATTGATTGATTGATTGATTCATTGATA
>NC_142946.1:9258133-9268133 GCF_046866305.1 Octopus bimaculoides
GACGGAGAGAGGAAAAAAGAGAGAGAGGGGGAGGGAGAGAAAATGGGAGAGAGGGGAAGAGAAGTGGGGCGAGAGTGAGGTGGAGACAAATGCGGTATTGGAGTGTTTTGGTTGTTTCTTCTTTATATCGTATTTTTCTCAATTACTAATATTAAACACTGCAAACAAAACATTAACCACAGTCAACTCAGGCAATATTTCTCACTCATCCACGTCCTATTCCATATCCTTCCGCCTCTGGAATTACTCTCTCAGGCTATCCACTTCGTTCTTGTTCTTTATTATCGACGAACGAATTGAAAATAAATAGCGAAATAAACAAATATACACACACACACACACACACACACACACACACACACACACACACACACACACATATATATATATATATATATATATATATATATATATATATATATATATATATATATATATATATATATATCACCAAGTATCCTCTTCATACTAAACTAGTCATTACGTCCCCGATGAGTTCCTGCTCCCTTCCGCTACTTTCCCCTATCGTTTGACTGTTTGCTAGCTAGCCCCAAGCAGAATGCAAGTCACGGACTCAATGGAAATATCGGGGCCACGATATATTAACTAAAGGCTATCATACGTTCGTTTCTTCTTCGTCAATCAGCTTATAGCTAAGGGCAATCTATGGTATAATTTTCGGCAGTGTTTTAGATCGAATCTAATTTGAGCAATATATTTCATTATCCATTTTTATTGTATGTATATTAATGTTTTACGCTTTTATTTGTCTTTGTCTACCAAATTCACTCACCATCTTCGGATGGTACGAGACTAGCGTAGAAGACGTTTGTACCCAAGATACCTTGCAATGTGACTCAACTCAAAATCACGTTGTTGCGAAACGAGCGTCTTAAATGACACACCGATCTAACGACTACTTGTTCTAAGATACCGCTGTGTTCTTTCGTAATCATTTAATTGCTGCAAACGTTAGCACGCCGGGCAAAATGCTTAGCGGTATTTCGTCAGTCTTTACGTTCTGAGTTCAAATTCCGCCGAGGTCAGCTTTGCTTTTCAGCCTTTCGGTGGTCGACAAATTAAGTACCAGTTGCGTACTGGAGTCGATCTAATCAACTGACCCGACCTCTCCCAAAATTTCGGGCCTTATGCCTAGAGTAGAAAAGACGGCGAGCTGGCAGAAACGTTAGCACGCTGGGTGAAATGCTTAGTGGTATTTCGTCTGTCATTACGTTCTGAGTTCAAATTGCTTTTCAGCCTTTCGGGGTCCATAAATTAAGTACCAGTTGCGTACTGGGGTCGATCTTATCGACTGGCCCCCTCCCCCAAAATTTCGGGCCTTGTGCCTAGAGTAGAAAAGAATTCTAGCTGATCAATCGATTACTTAATCTGCAATTATCGCTCGTTGTTGCTCGAGCTGTTTTTCGTGTTGGCTTGATCGGCCCTCCATCGCTATCGACGAATAGCATGCAATAGTTCATTCGACTGAACTCTTTACTTATTAAGTGAAACAATAACTGGCTGAGTATTCCACGGTGTCATACACTTTAAAAAAACACATGCAGAATTAGCTTGACATTACATGTTATAAGTCTCTAAGTAACAATGCATCCGACACGCTTCCACACAGTTTCCATGTGCCTAACTCCATTCACAAGGACTGAGCCAAGGATTCCAGGTCGAGATAAGAGGCATTCGTCCAATCTACCGTGCAAAGGAAGCGAGCCACCTAACACATAATAGCGGAAGCAAACGTTTAAACCACTTCCCAAAAATTCTGCATTCATGTCAGTGGTGAGAGAATTCTTACTGCTGCTGAGTTCGGCACCATCTCCGCTGTTGTTATCACCAACACCATCATCGTTGCTGTTGTTCTTGCTGTTGTTTTGTAATCGTTGATGCTGTTAATGGTGGTAAGTGTCTGAGAGTGACCGTCAGGTGGCGCTGACAGTTTCAGTAAGAAATGTGCCAGAAGTAATGGTTGAGAGAGACAAGGTACATACGGCTTTCGTCGAAAAGGCCACGTCATTTCCCAATAGAACGGTCAGGCTCTAGATAACGTTTCGCTTTCTCTTGCGATTTAGCACGAGGACACATATACACAGCCACGTACAAACACAACACACACGTACATGCGTACGCACACACGTACACACGTGCGCGCTCACACGCACAAGCACACACACTCACGTACACGTACACGCACAAAGTAATTTCAAACATACGCATGCACGCACACCCAAACACACACGCGCGTGCGTGCATACACGAAAGTATAATATATACATCTAAATATATATATAAATAAATATATATATATATATGTATATATATATGTGTGTGTGTGTGTGTGTGTGTGTGTGTGTGTGTGTGTGTTTGTGTATGCATGTAAGCATCTGTGTATGTTTACATAGACAGATATTTGTATATATAAATATATGCACGTGCGTTTGTGTTTGTATGTGAATATATACACGTAATTATAGAAAAATGCACATACATGTATACAAACATCACGCACACACTACCCACTTACATACACACAAATATATGTAAATTCATATATATACCATGTGTCTATATCTATTTATCTATCTATCTGTATATATACATATATATATACGTGTATATGTATATATATATATATATATATATATATATATATAGACAGATAGATAGATATTTGCATATGTATCTCTCTCTCTCTCTCTCTCTCTCTCTCGCTATATATATATATATATATATATATATATATATATATATATGCATGTATGTATGTATGTACGTATGTATATTTCTAAAGTGGTGTACGCCCTTATAACGCTACACCGCCATTTGCGAACATATGAAGATTCTCCGCCAGATATTTACACACACAGATGCGTAACAAACCTACACAGCAACAACGTTGAACAATATCCGCAGGAGAATTTGAAGCTCTGACCTGAATAACTCTCTTACCAATGGAGAAACTACACTGTCTTGAAATGCCGCCATCACCGATACTAAACCAGCATGAACAATAGCTGCCATGCCGTGACGAATGTAGGTACGTTCTCTCACAAATGTATCTACATATGCACATATATTGTTCTACATAGTTGTGTATGCATGAATGAGTTCCTAGGTATATATATATATATATATATATACATATATATATATATATATATATATATATATATATATATATATATATATATATATGTGTGTGTGTGTGTGTGTGTGTGTGTGTGTGTGTGTGTGTGTGTATGTGTTTCTTTGTGTGTGTATGTGTCTGTGTATATATATATTGGTCCATGATCTCACCAGTCGTGAACTCTCTGACCCTGTCACTTCTATTCTAGCCTTCCTACTTACTCCCTTTCTCTCTTTCCCTCTTCTATTTCTATCCTTTCTTCTTCCCCTTCATCTACTTTCCCTTCATTCACTTACCCCTTCTTTTCTCTGTCACTCCCTCTCTCCCTGCTGTTCTTCTCCTCTGCCTGCTGCTGTTACGTGACCAGACGCCAGTTCCTCTTTGTCTTGCTTTCTTAGACTGGTCCCTTAGCTGACCAGTCGCAAATACTGTCTCTCCGTTCTCCAAATTTTAAAACATTTTCTAAGTGTTATCCACTATTCTCGTCTTCTTGTCCCCCATGGCCGTATTATGTTCAGCTGTTTGGCCTCGTCGACCGTCCTTAATCACACTGCGTCGTTTTGCATGTTTTGTTTCGTTTTGTTTGCACTTGTCCATAATTCTACGTAAGAAAAAAATTTTTTGCGGGCACCGCCAATTGGGAAGCATTCAGTCTTATCGTTAAAGGTGCGAAACTGAAAAGTACCATTGGTCAATAACTGACAAACGATTACGGACTTTCTGTTTGTCTCACGTTTGTTTTTACATTCAGTATATCATTGTTTATATATAGGCGCATGCGTGGCAGTGTGGTAAAATGTTACTTCTCAAGCATATAGTTCAGTCCCGTTGCGTGGCACCTTGGGCAAGTGCCATCTACTATTGCTGCAGGTCGACCAAGGCCTTGCAAGTGGATTTGGCAGATGGAAACTGAAAGAATCTCGTCGTATATATGTACATATATATATCTATGTGTTTGTGTCTTTGTGTTTGCGTTTACCGTCCCACCGCTTGACTTTCGTGCTGATGTGTTTACTCGTCATCCTCCTACTCCTCCTACTCCTCCTCCTCACCATAACTGAGCGGGTCGACAAAAGAGCTGATAGAATAAAAGTGAATAGAATGTATATAAAATGGAGGTTATGAGTCTCTTTATTCAAAACCACTGAATATTGATGAAGTCTTCTATTGAGAACGGTTGATGAGGTTTCTGCAATGTCTTCCTCAAGAACCTGCGTAGATGTTCCGTTTATTTTGAAGATATATCTATACGGTACATTAATCAAATTGATTTTCAGGTCAACGTTGCCTGCACACTAACATAGTGTGTAATGCATAAGCAAACGGAGCAATCGCCGATTAACGTGAAAATGCTTTGCTCAAGAACACAACGTCCGGGAATACAGAACAATGTTGTAACAAAAAGCGAGACAAATTCTTGCATCCAAGATAATACCCTACTATCACCGCAGACTCAGCAAAAAGAATTTTTCCTAGCTAAACAGGAGAATCCTCTCAAGGTATACTGCGTTTGATTTGTTTTAATCTATGCTTTCATATATTACCTGTTCATTTCTCTGTTAAGTACTTATACGATTACCCGTTCATTGCCATTGACAAAACGGCACGGTTCACAGCCACTGCTCTAGTCAATCAGGGTTGAACTGGGGCTAAAAAAAAACAGCAACAAAAACCAAGAAAAATGTCCCTCCATAACGAATAAACAACCAAAAGCATTGATTTCTTCAAATACAACAGAAAGGATTGTATATAGATAGAATGAAACAAATAATAAATAAGAGTCAACGCATACTGTCACGCACAGCACAAACTCATCCTGCATCGAAGCAAATTTTATCTGCATTCATTCATTTGGGATTCATATGATGTCCGAATTAGCATGATTTCGCTAGTAACTTATATTGCTGGCATTTCTATTTCTCCACTTGTCTATCGATCGATCATTCTATCTATCCAAACGTTTACCTCCCTATCTATCTATCTATCTATCTATCTATCTATCTATCTATCTATCTATCCATCTATCTATCTATCTATCTACGTATATATGCATTTGTATATCTACGTGTATGTAAGTACGTATGTATGTATGTACATATACATATATACATACATATACATATATATATATATATATATATATATATATATATATATATATATATATATATACATGTATATGTACATGTATATGTACCTACACACACACACACATATATATTCATACATGCATACATACATACATACATATGTATACATTTATATGTATGTATACACATACATATATATATATATACATATATGTATATATATACGCACACATCCATAAGTAACTATACATAGATACACACACATGCACGCATACATACACATATATATATATATACATATATATATATATATATATACATATATATACATACACATATATATACATGTACGTATGTATATATGTATATACATGCACATAAACATGTCAGCGTGTGCATGTGTATGTATGTATATATATATATATATATATATATATATATATACGTCTGTATATGTATCTGTGAATGAACGTGTATTTGTATTTAAGTATATATATATACAGTGGTGGGGACTTGAGGGGAAATATATATCAGGATGTCCTTCAACAACAGAAGGTTAGTTTGGAACACTCTAAGCATTCTCGGTTGACCTTTAAGCTGGTCATTGTTGATTCTATAGCTGCACAGTAGGTTACTTTTAATAAGGGAAGGTCAGCATGATGTGAGGAACTTGCAACCGCCAACACCGATGCCAGAAACATCATCATCATCATCATCATCATCATCATCACCATCACCTTCAACATCATCTTCATGATCATCATCATCATCATCATCATCATCATAATCATCATCATGATCATCATCATCAATGTCATCATCGATGTCATCATCATCATCATCATCATCATTGTCGTCAGCAGTAGCAGCAGCAGCGTCGTCATGATCGTCATCGTCGTCGTCGTCACTATCAGTCTTTCTGCTCCTCCACCTCCTCCCCTCCTCCCCCTCCTCCCCTCCTCCTCCTCCTCCTCCTCATCCCCTCCTCACACCTCACCCTCCTCCTCCTCCTCCACCCCACCCCACAACCCCACACCCACTTCGTCCTCCTCCTACTGCTCCTCCTCCTCCTCCTCCTCCTCACCATCATCAACTTCACTGTCATCATCATCCCCATCATCATCAGCATCATCATCGTCGTCATCATCATAATCATGATCATCATGATCATCATTATCATCATCATCATCATCATCATCATCATCGTCACTATCATCAACATCCCCATCAACCTCGTCATCGTCATAATCCTCCTCCTGCTCCTGCCCCTCCTCCTCCTGCTCCGCCTCCTCCTCCTCCCCCTCCTCATCATCATCGTCATCATCGTCATCATCACCACCTCCACACCAGTCACTACAATAACTGCTACCAATATTGTAACTCTAACACCGACAGGACCATCATCATAATCATCCTCCTCATCATCATCATAATCACGATCGCCATCACTGTTATCATCATCATTTTCATCATCATCACCATCAGCAGCACCAACAGCACCAGCATCAACAGCAGCTTCATCACCAGCATCAATACTACCATCAAGATAAACCACCTTAATCTTCATCACCCTCGCCCCTCCACCATCAACATCATCATCATCATCATTATCATCATCCTCATAATCATCATCATCGGCTGCGTCGTCATCGTCGTAGTCAAGGGCTCCGTCGTCGTAGTCAAGGGCTCCGTCGTCGTAGTCAAGGGCTCCGTCGTCGTGGTCGTCGTCATCACATTGGTTTCTTTTCGTCGTCGTCTTCATTATACAAGTTCTCTTCGTCTCCCCACCTTCCCCATCCACTCTTCACTCAGCTTCCGGTTTCTCTCCCGCCTTACACTCCCCTTCCTCCTCCTCCTCCTCCTCATCATCATTATCATCATCATCATTATCATCATCATCATTATCATCCTCATCATCATCTTGAACGATTTCATTTACTTCAATTATGCTACTGGTTGCTTTACGTCCTGGGTTCTAACTCAGCCGCGGCTAACTCTCCATTTTCTCAATTCGGGGGGGGGGGGGGTTGGCCTCCTCCTCATCATCATCATCATTATCACCCTCATCATCATCTTGAACGATTTCATTTACTTCAATGATGCTACTGGTTGCTTTACGTCCTGGGTTCTAACTCAGCCGCGGCTAACTCTCCATTTTCTCAATTCGGTGGGGGGGGGGGGGCGATACCACACAGAACAGGTCAATTTCCGATATCCATACAATCAACAACTACCGCATTCCCAATCATTATGGTTTCGAACAAATCTTTGATTTTGTGATTCAGTTCAACTTCAAACAAAAATGAAAAAAACATGTCGGTATGACTTCCGGTACCAGTTTCATTATGAACTATATGTTTTCACGCTTTGAGTTCCCATTCGGCCGAGGTTGACTTTGTCTTTCATCTTTTCGGGGGTCGATGAAATAAGTACCAGTTACAAATTGAGGTCGATATCATTGACTAGTCCCTCCCCCAAAATTTCAGGCCTTGTGCATTTAGCAGAAAGGATTATGATAGAATAATATTTCAAATCTCATCGAGGGCCTCTTTACTAATTTCCAAGCGTGACTGCGTGGTAAGAAGCTTGCATCCAAACTACATGCTCCTAGGTTCAGTCCCACCGCGTGGCACTTAGGGCAAATGTATTCTACTACAGACCCTGGCCGTCCAAATCGTTGTGAGTGTTTTAGGTTGACGGAAACTGATAAAAGGCGGCGAGCTGGCAGAAACGTTAGCGCGCCGGGCGAAATGTTTAGCGGTATTTCGTCTGCCGTTACGTACTGAGTTCAAATTCCGCCGAAGTCGACTTTGCCTGTCATCCCTTCGGGGTCGATAAATAAAGTACCAGTCACGCACTGTGGTCGATGTAATGGACTTAATCCCTTTGCTTGTCCTTTTTTGTCCCCCCCCCCATATGTTTAGCCTCTTGTGGGCTATAAAGAAATAGGAAACTAATAGAAGACCGCATATATATATATATATATATATATATATATATATATATATATATATATATATATATATATATATATATATATATATACATATCAAAAGGAAGTGTTATAATAAACACAAAGTGTTATAATATACACTAGCTCTCCTACGGATATATATATGCCTGTGTGTGTGTTTGTGTGTGTCTTTGTGTCTGTCTTGTCAACCGGTGTTGGTGTGCTTACGTTTGCGTGACTTAGTCGTTCAGCGAAAGACAACGATAGACAAAAAAAACAAACATTTCAAGGCAGTGATCCAGCATGGCCCCAGTCAAATGATTGAAAAAGTAAAAAAATAAAAGAAATGAAGAAAAAAAAATTGTTATCGTTGAAACATCAGTCAGATACTCAGATAAACGATATTGAACACATATATATATATATATACATACATACATACATACATACATAGGGATTGACAGTAACCATATATACATGTATACACACATATATATACATATGTATATATATATATATATATATGCATAAATACATACACATATATATGCATGTATATATATATATATATACATTTATGTGTGTGGGCGTGGGTGTTTACCGCACTCTCTCTCTCTCTCTCGCTCGCTCTCTCTCTCTCTCTCTCTCGCTCTCTCTCTCTCTCTCGCTCGCTCTCTCTCTCTCTCTCTCGGCAAATACAGAGATAAAAGAGAGAAACTGTGATAAAACAAGGGGGACTCAGAGAGAGAGAGAGAGAGAGAGAGAGAAATATATATCTGTTTCTGTATGCAAATATCATTTCATATATACGTGTGTGTGTTTGCGGGGGGTGTATTAACACCCATTAACAGGTGTATATGTCGTTATGTGCAGTACATCCCCTGATACAAACGTGATGCTGTAAGTTGACACATAACTGAATGTTGTTTTGCACAATACACAAAGACCCTACAGTTAAATGTACCACGTTCCGTTGCTATACGTAGACGCATTTGGGAACTGTAGATGCAATCTGCACAGTGTATCGTTTTTAGTTGGGTAACATTTGCACACAAATGCTTGCTTTCATGCAATCATAAACTTAGTGATACGAATGCATATATCTCTGGTTATAAACACATATACATAAATGTACAGCAGCGCCATGATATATGCAACGGTCTGTATGTGTGTGTGAATATTTATGTGCATGTGTGTTTGTGTGTGTGTGTGTGATTATATATATATATATATATATATATATATATATATATATATATGTATATATATGAATATGTATATGTATATATATATATATATATATATATATATATATATATATATATATATATATATATATATATATATATATATATATATATATATATATATTTATATATATATATATATGAACATATATGTGAGTATGTGTGTGTGTGTGTAAGTATGTATCTGTGTGTTTGTGTGAGTACATATATTGTACAAAAAAAGGTGGTCAGAATTTATCGAAAATCTATTTATTTAGCACTTTCGTCCCTTTCAGGGATTCATCATGAATATATGCATACATATGCAGACATACACACACATATCTTTACGCATATACATGGCTATTTAAAGATATGTATGTGCACACACCCACACACATATGAAGATATATGTATATATATATATATATATATATATATATATATATATATATATATATATATATTACAGGGAGAGAGGAAGAGAGAGATAGTTATATTGATTGATGTAGATATATAGAAATACGATATATAAATATGTGTACATATACATACACACATATATACATATATACATATATATATATATTTG
>NC_142946.1:9273133-9275633 GCF_046866305.1 Octopus bimaculoides
ACGTCATCAATGGCTGCACACACAACACCAACAGATCATTTCCGCAATAAATAAATGTACGTCGCTTGATTTACTAACGGTGATGCTCGAAGTAGATGCGGCTATAAATAATATCATGTGGAACGTTTGGGAAACCCCTGGATGCAAATGAGTCGAAACTGTCCTTGAGACTTCATATCTCTTGAAGTTTCTACATTTTTTTAGAATGTAGAAGCTTACAATTCTCGCTTGTAAGAACGAAGATTGTTGTAAAGGTAAGCTTTAGTATAAAGATCAGAACGTCTGTTATACTAACTGATAATGTAGTTTCGCGTCTAATAGTCAACCTTCCACTTTTTTTCTTTCCGGGGGCGAGGGTGTTGGTGTAAGCCAAAATTAAGGGGGCGAGCTGGCAGAATCATTAGCACACGGAGCAAAATGCTTAGCTGTAATCCGTCCGTCTTTAACTTATGTTGAGATTTTAGTGTTGTTGATGTTGTTTCTGAAGGCACATGGTTAACTTATTGAGATATTCGGCTCTTGATCATTATTTCGTGGGCTCATTTTCAGGACAGGATGGCTTATTGAGTCTTTTTATTTAGTAAGACACATTTAAAATGCAGGAAGGTGGTTGGGTATTTATTTTGCCGTATAAAATCTTCAGCGGAATTTCTTCCGTCTTTATATGTTCTGAGTTTCAATAGCACCGAGGTAGACTTTGTCTTACATCCTTTCCAAGTTGATGAAATATGAACCCATTGAGCACTGGGATCAATATAGTCGATCAGCTTCCTCCTCCAAAAAATCTCCAGGCCTTGTGCCTATAACAGAAACGATTTAGTTAGACACACATGAAAGATGCGAGCTGGCTGAATCAGTACCTCGCCGTACAAAATACTTCCGGGTTTACGATCTGAGTTCAATTCCCGCCGAAGTTGTATTTACTTTTCATCCTTTTAGAATCGATAAAGTAACTACCAGTAAAATACTCGGGTCGATGTAAATGACTTGCACACTCCCTTGAAAGTCGGTGGGGTTTTTTTTTTGCCAAAACTTAGAAAAGATTTAGTATGGCACTTGGTTTCGGATTCGGTTACCAATAAATACCAGTAGATTGCTGGTGCATTCAGGTACTACACAGTTATGTCAGCTGAGTGGACCGGAGCAGCGTGAAATAAAGTGTCTTGCTCAAGATTGACAACGCGCCACAGGCAATTGAACTCACGACCTTACGTGTGTATGTATGTACGTACGTATATATGTATGTACGTGTGTGTGCGTGTATATATGTGTGTTGTGTTTGTGTGTGTGTGTTTGTGTGTGTTCTCGTTCGTCCTCTATTTGCTGCATTTCTATTTACATTAGGTGATATGTTTGTATGTATGGGTGTGTGTATATATGTATGTATGTGTATGTATGTATGCATGTGTGTATGTATGTATATGTGTGTATATATGCATGTGTGTATGTATGTATATGTGTGTGTATGTATGTATGCGCTCCTATATGAGAAGGAGCATAGGTATGAATGCGTGTATGTGTGTGTATGTGTGTGTATGTGTGTGTATGTGTGTATGTATGTATGTGTATATGTGTATGTGTGTGTGCGTGCGTGTGCGTGTGTGCATTCAGTTTAACTATTCAAATTCTTGCCCTAAAGAAGGAGCTGGTTTCTCACAAAGATGCAAAGCCGCATCGTATGTATGCATGTACGTACGTACGTATATCTGTATGCACGCGCGCGGGCGCGTGTTTTCGTACGGTCTCTACTTCCTGCATTTCCATTTCCATTATCTGCTTTTTCTGTTTCTAAAATATCATTTCTTACAAGTACGTCTCACTTCAATCACTCTCTCTCTCTCTCTCTCTCTCTTTCTCTCTTCCCCCTCTCTCTCTTCCCCTTCTCCACCAGATTTCCCTTCTCTCTCTCCCTCTCCTCCAACCTCTCCCTCTCCTCCAACCTCTCCCTCTCCTCCAACCTCTCCCTCTCCTCCAACCTCTCCCTCTCCTCCAACCTCTCCCTCAATCTATATACCGACACAGTCACATATGTTTTACAAATATTTATTCCTTTCTCTCTTTTACTATATCTATTTTCCTTGATTTCAACCCCCACCCCACATTGTTCTTTTATACTTTCACTTTCTTATTCTTTTTACCATCCCTTCACTCCCTCTCTACATAACTCTACATATTATGCCGTGTATTTTCTTCGCCCAAGTGTCTTTATCCTGTCAATTTTATCAACTTAATCTGATTTCCTAAAGACTCGCTGACCAAAGTGATAACTTATCAGACTACTAGTTCATAGGTCAAGAGTTCAATCTACAGCTACAAGTGTTTCGTTTTCTAAGCTGAACTATTTTATCTATAGTGTTGTCGCGATAAAATTACCTTCCACGAGATTGTGTACTGGTCATAAGACCTTTTCATTTATTCACATATAGACAGCAGTGTTGGTATGTGGTAAGAAGATTGCTTCCCAACCACATGGTTCTAGGTTCAGACCCACTACGTGGCA
>NC_142946.1:9290633-9293133 GCF_046866305.1 Octopus bimaculoides
AATTGTTAGCAAGCTCCGCTAGATGCTTAGCGGCACTTCGACCGTCTTTACTTTCCGAGTTCAAATTCCAGCGAGGTCTTCTTTACCTTTCATCCTTTCGGGATCTATAAAATAAGTACCAGTTGAGCACTGGAGTTGATGTAATCGATTTAAGCCCGCCCCCGAACTTGCTAGCCTTGTGCCAGAATTTGAAACCGATATTGTTATTACGGTCATCATCATCAACATTTCATTGTCGTTGTTTTCGTTGATAATGGTGGTGTATCGGCAATACACCCCTTCAGATCATTCCTAAATTCCGTTTGTTGATCTGTTTAAATAACACATGCAAATATGCTCGTACTGTGTTTTTACAATACGGACCAGGATCCTGAGGAAATGTTCCATCTATTTGGTTTTGGACGTTAGGAGTAAATTCTTGCAGATGCTTCATGAATATCTAACGACGAACCTTTGTTTGACTGCAGGCAAATTGAGCCAAATCTTACAGTTTGAAACGCTCAGAAATATCGTTATTCTTTAATCTCGTAAAAAAAAAAAGAAATGAAGCCTCTAACAAGCATCCGATTCAAACACCAATTACAATAACAACAACGAGAACAAAGATATTAATGACAGCATTAAAAATAAGAGTTTTTCAAAGGGGTTAAACGAAACTTAATGAATATGAAACAAGATTTTATCAACATCGAAAGGAAGAAATGCAGAATTGGCCCAATCGGCGTTTCAATTTGAAGGGTACAAACTCAGAAGACATACCACAAAGCAAAGTACGAAATGCTCCAATGAATCGGGTGGAAATAAGTACAAGAGACGTCAGTTCGTTGAAGCGTTTTGGGATGTAAAAGAAATGACAGAAACGGGTACTTCCGCTTCTGCTTAATGCCGCAATACCAATATTACACACAAACACATACACAAACACAGGCTAAAATATTACATATGCATGTATGTATGTATGTATGTATGTATGCATGTACATGTGCATGTATACATGCATGTACAAATGTATGTACGTATGTTTGTATGTATATATGCGTGTATGTATATATCTGTATCTATTTATCTCTCTTGCTATCAATCTCTCTCCCTCTCTCCTTATATGTGTATATATATGTATATCTTATATATATAAATATTTATATTATATATATCTATCTATATATATATATATATGTGTGTGTGCGTGCGTGAGTGTGTGTAAATATATGTATATATATGTGTATATATATATATATGTAAATGTATCTATCTATCTATCTATCTATCTATCTCTATACGAGTTATAATTGTATATACACATATACACACATATAGATATATGCATAAATATATCGACGCTTATTCGCGTATACACATATTTCAACCACCTAGGAAAAAAAAAATGAAGAGTGCTATAGAGTTTAGAGTTAGATTCGGCAACAAAATTGAGTGTTTGACGAAGGAATTAGGATGTTATTGTCACGTTCCATAGCTCGGGGCTTGCCAATCGATTCCACGTAGGATATGATTGCAAAAATTGTAGTAATTCTTCTCTCAACAATAGCATTCCGCAATAAAGCTAAACCTACATTTAATATATAAGCTTTTAATTCCAATTCATACTTATTTTTTTGTTTCTTTTCTTTATCATTTTCGTTTCTTCCTCCTCTGTATAAACCCGCCATATTTCATTATCGTCTACGTTGTTGCAGAAGCGTTTTGTTATTGTTAATATAAGTATTGCAAAATTTGTTTGATAGTGTCTGCATTTTTTTCTGTTTTATTGCATATTTACACATATATATATACATATATACATATATATATATATATATATATATATATATATATATATATATATATATATATATATATATATATATATATATATATATATATATGCATTTATATACATACACACATATATATTTGTGCGTATATTAATCGTTGTTGTCTTAGTTCTTCTTCTTAGATTTTATTCTCGCCTCTGTTGCTTCTGTTCCTACTCTTGTAGTTTCTATAAATGTTATTCTTACAGTGGTTGCCCTTGTTGTTGCTGCTGCTGCTACCGCCGCTGCTACTTCTGGTATTGCTTTTTGTGTTTTTTTGTGTGTTTTTTTTGGGGTTTTCATGTCTTCCTGCTAACTTATTTTCCATGTATAGTTATTGGGGGTTATTGCAATAAATCGTCAAAGTTTATTTCACTTCGTTTACACTATATCGAAGTATGAAATCTGAATTGCATATACATACATACATACATACATACATACATATACATACATATAAATATATATATATATATATATATATATATATATATATATATATATATATATATATATATATATATATATATATAAATATATAATATATATATATATATATATATATATATATATATATATATATATATGTAAATATACGGACAATGTGTTTATACATACATGTTTGTGTGTGTGTGTGTGTGTGTGTTTAAACGTATATGTAACATATAGACGTATGGATGACTTTATGT
>NC_142946.1:9303133-9308133 GCF_046866305.1 Octopus bimaculoides
TTGTGCCTATAATAGAAAGGATTAGAAATCATTATCATCGTCGTCGTCCTCATCATCATCATCATCATCATCATCATTATCATCATCATCATCATCATAATCATCATCATAATCATCATTAATATTATTGAAAGCCCATTGTCTTTCTTTTTGTTATGGTTTATTTCAGTTATGTTTTTCTACTTTATTTTTCTATAATTTTATCGATTTTATTATTATTTTTGTTTCTTTATCTATTATCGATTATTTTCATAGAAATCGCCGATAACTAATCTTAAATTTCAGTTTTTAACATAGCGACTAAATTTCCTCTCTCATATCACCCCGTCCCTTTCTCTGCCCCTCTGTCTCTCGCTCTTCTTCTTCATCTCTTCTTCTTCCTATACCTCTTCCGTCTTTCTCTCTCTTCCTATCTATTTTTTTTCTCTCTTTATAACTTTAAGTCTCTTCATTTGCTTTTAATCTCTTCGTAATTTTTTTTTTATATTCTTACTTTGCTGGAATGATCTTTTGCTGTTTATTTCAAATTTTAAATGTTATTTTGAAAGTTATAGGTATTTTGTTGTATCATTTATTAGTTTATTAATTTATTATTATTATTATTATTATTATTATTATTATTATCATTATTATTATTATTATTATTATTATTATTATTATTATTATTATTATTATTAATTTTTGTCAACGAGAAATATCAATCTCAAACCAGATAGAAAAATAAAATAAATCGAAGCTAACGAGCAGATTGGAAATATATTTCATTTGTCAAAATTGAGACAAAATAAAAATTGGCAATTTTTAATTTTGTAAAAATAAATACGTAATTAAATAAAATGACACAAGAATTCATTTAGTGGAACCAGAATTTTGACAAGTGCTAAAAAATACATATGTTAAGAAACAAAATAATTAAGTACGAAGTATTAATTCCTACGTATTTGCTTTATTTTATTTCTATACATGTTATTTTTTTTTTATATATTAGAGACATTAATCATATTCTTCATGTCATTTGTTCAAGTTTAATATAAATTAAATTAATTATTATCATTATCGTTATTGTTATTAAAACAGTTACTATTAATTTGGCTATTGCTCGGGTGCCGAAAATGTCAGAAATAAATATAAAAAAAACAACGGAAAGTTATTCAGCGATCCTTTTATATTCAAGTTCTTAATTCTGTATTCTGATTTCGAATTCTAGATGGAATGCGCTTATCTTATTATTGTTACAGTTAAGACTGTGATGGCTTCAGAATTTTTAGAGCCACGGAAAAATAAAAATGAAATGCTTTGTGGTATTTCCTACAGTACTCTATGTCTTTTCGGAGAATCTCTCTGAGTTAAAGGATGTGAGTCCGAATCTTTCTGCCTTTTGATTGCTGACTATCCAACGATGGAAGTAGATGGACTCCCGTTAAATGCCTACTAAACTTGAAGTAGCACGGAACCGAAACAAACAGTTTTAAGTAATATATATACTTATATATATATATATATATATATATATATATATATATATACACACATGTATGTATGTATGTATATGCAAATATGTAGTAAATTTTTATCTGTTTCATAAATGATATGCAAAAAAATTATTACGCAAGTTTTGTGTTACGCATTCTCACAAAAACCAATCATGAATTTGTACCTCTACAGGTACTGGATTTTATATTAAAAAAAAAAGACAAAATGAGAAGTATAGGAATGTATTTAAATGTATTTAAAGGACTGTGATTCATTTTACTGCATGGTTTGGACATAATTTATCTATCGTTCTTTTTAGAGCAATTGTAACTGCAGAAAGTTTCGCATTCAATAGACTCGTTTGTCATCCGCTTAGCGCTGGGAGTAACTATAAACCCTCTCCGTCATTGTATGCTTGAGAAAATGTTTAAGTAATTCTTTGTTACATACACACACGCACACACTCACAAACACAGATACAAGTACACACATACATATATATACACGCCCGAGTGCTTTATTTCTTTCATAAAACACAGCTCCTTCAGAGGAATAATGCGAATAATAACGAGAGGATGTATATATAAAGATTTAGATACTCTTATTTATATCACCTTTAAGTATGTATTATATATGTGTTATAAATACATACATGCATATATATACACGTATATATATATATATATATATATATATATATATATATATATATATATATATATATATTTATATATATATATCTATATATAAATATACACACATATACATACATGTAAAATGATGTACGATGACATACATTTGTGCATCTTGATATATATACAAAAAAACATACATACTCACGCGCAGCGAGGTGTATATGTGTGTACATATGAGCATGTGTGTGTGTGTATCTGTGCGTATGTATGTGGGTTTATATATTTATATATATATATATATACATACATTTTGTATATATGTATATATGTATATATATATATGCATACAGAGATGCATTTATATATATATATATATATACACATACATAGTTACATATAATACAACGTATACGTAGCTGCATATATAACTATGTCTATCTACAAACATATATTTCTTTGTAGGTATACATATATACATCATATATATACATGCGTATATATATATATATATATATATATATATATATATATATATATATATATATATATATGAGTGTGTATATATTTTTATGTGTGTGTGTTCATGTGTGCGTACGTAGGTGTTAGTCTGTTTATATCTGTATGTGTGTCTGCTTTTCTGAATATCTGTGCGTGTGTGAGTATGTTTATGTTTGTATGTGTATATGTGCATGTGTGTGTGTTTGTGTATGTGCGTGTGTATGTGTGAGCATGAATGTATTTGTATGCTCATACGGACATCATTCACTCGTATAGGCCGCTTTTGTTAGAAAGGATTAGCGCCTCGACTAGAAAAGTTACTTCGGATTAACGGAGATTTAATAATTTTGATAAAGGAAGTAATCTCCAAAGAGTTGAGAAGAATGGAAACAGGTGTTCGTTTTCTTCTCTATCTTTTTGTCATATTACCGTTTCTTCTTAGCTGCCATAAGCTACTTTCTTGGCACACACCCCTTTTAACCACTTCCTCACAGCCCACCCCTATCGTCATCAATTCTTAGTTTTTCTATTTTCCATTGCTAACACCATCGATATCCGTAGAAACCCCTTTTGTTCAAAACTCTATGAATATACATAAGTTTTGTACAATATGCTTTTATAACTTTATAATCTTTGCAAATACGAGGCTCTTTTTACTGTAATTATAAAAGTGTGTTGCTGTATCTGTGTACGTGTGCGAATCAATGTACACGGGTTTCTACACACACACACACACACACACACACACACACACACACACACACACACACACACGTACACACACGCACATAAATGTATATACATAAGATATATATTTGTATTTATATGTACGTATGTGTACACACACACACACACACACACACACACACACACACACACATATATATATATATATATATATATATATATATATATATATATATATATATATATATACATACATATATACATCACCGACAAAAAAGCGCGAGTGCACACGGTTCTATACTTATATACTTATATACGTATTTATAGATGTGTATGTTTGTATGTATATGTGTGTCTATATATATATATATACATATATATATATATATATATATATATATATATATATATATATATATATATATATATATATATATATGTGTGTGTGTGTGTGTGTGTGTGTATGTATGCATATATACGTGTGTGTTAAGATCATTTATTATCTTTGTTATTACTATTAATATATCAATACTAATCATCATTATTATTATGTACATTATTAATTTCATAGAGTAGAAACAAGTCCTGCCTTGCAGTGGGACAGTAACATTATCTGCTAAGATCCGACATCTCAAAGAGACATGGAAAGCGGGTCGTATCGCGATTCAAAGACGGACAGGAAAAAGACGGACAGGAAAAAGACTGAACATTTGTGGCTTTCTTTCATCAGTCAAGCTTCCAATCATCATTACTGTTTCGGCCTTTTACACTTGACACTCTTCAAAATTGGTAGGCATCAAAATTCTAAGCTAAGCGCATTCAATTTTTGGAAGAAAGCAAGCAAAGAAGAGCGAGAACACGATACAACGGAGAAAACTTGAAGACGCGATCGCTGATTCAGAAGCACTCCTAGACGGACTTGCAGATTTCCTTTTAAAAAACAAGTCAAGAGTTGTATGCTTAGAAGAAACTCTTCTTTACTCTCTATAAATTTCTACGCAACACGCAGAAGCATTTGGTGAGAGAAACGTTCAAAATTTGGATCTTTTGCTTGAAAAATAAAACTAGTTACCCCAGTGTCTCTTAAAGAGGATCTTCGTATAAATTGAAGTATCACTGTGTGTGTGTGTTTATATATATATATATATATATATATATATATATATATATATATATATATATATATATGTATATTTGGTATGCTCAGCAGTAAAATAATAATAATAATAATAATAATAATAACAACACCAATAATAATAATAATAATAATAATAATGATAATAATAATAATTATTATTATTATTATCTAAAACGATTTTATCATCAACGTAGACATCGCATTCATCATTGTCATCCTCTTCGTCGTTGCAATTGTCGTCGTGGTCATTCTCTTCCTCCTCCTCCTGCTCCTGCTGCTCCTCCTCTTCCTCCTCCTGCTCCTCCCCTCCTCCTGCTCCTCCTCCTCATCCACCCCTCCTCCTCCTCCTCCCCCTCCTCCTCCCCCCTCCTCCTCCTCCTCCCCATCATCCACCCCTCCTCCCCCTCCTCCTTCTTTATCATCGTTTTCATTACAATCATCACCACCACAGCCACCAAAGTATCCTCCCCTCCCCTCCACCTTTTCATCTTCCACCTCCTCTTCTTTTCTATCCCACCTCTTTCTCTTCCATCTCTCCTCCTCTTCCTCTTTCTCTTTCACCTCCCCTT
>NC_142946.1:9313133-9318133 GCF_046866305.1 Octopus bimaculoides
ATATGTATATATACATATACACTCACGCACGCATACACATACACACACATATGTATATGCGCTGCAAATTATATGCAACTATATATTAAATAACGCCTAAGCATAAACTGATATACAAATCGGTAGTTGGTTAGAATGAAGAAATGTATTCATTATGCCACAAATGACAGTGAATTCAGATATTGGTCTTGGTTTAATGAGCGGCTTAACACCGAGCACATCATAATTCATATATATATATATATATATATATATATATATATATATATATATATATAACCTCACACGCACTCAATCACATACACATAGAGATTCACACACAGACAACCACATACATATACACACATATAAAACATGTATATTCGAAAATGGTCTGCGGACAATTGAATTTGCTAAGTTTAACGTTTTATGATTGATTACCATAAGCTAACGTTACAAAATGAGGTTACCGGGTATTATCTCTTACAGACAGTATAATTTTTCTATGCATTCATTTCAATGTATGCATATATATACATATATATATATATATATATATATATATTTATGTATATTGAATATATATGGTACTAGAAGTTTGTTCATATAAACTGCCATAAGGTTTGTGCGTGTGTGTGTGCCGGCTTTGGTGTGTATGTGTTTGCGTATTTGTTCTTTTTATTCTTTTATTCGTCTGTAAGTTAGAGCCATGCGGCTGTGGTCATGCCGCAGCTGATTTTTCTATATACGCACATCTGTATAAGTTTACCAATGTACATATATGTATATAGATACATATGCACGCGTGTACGTATATGTGTGTGTGTGTGTGTGTGAGTAAGTGTGTCAATGTGAGTGTGTGAGAATGGCTGTCTGTCAATGTTCATACAGAGACGTATATATATATATATATATATATATATATATATATATATATATATATATATATATATATATATATATATATATATATATATATATATATATATATATATATATATATACATATTTATAACCCAAAATATTGTCTGCATACACATCTGTATACATACGTGTATACATACATATATGTATACATAAATGTATAAATATATGCATCCATATACTTACATATACCACCCATATATATTTGAGTATATACACACACACACACACACACACACACACACACACACACACACATATATATATATATATATATATATATATATATATATATACACACATATATATGTATATGTGTGTGTATATATTTATATGTGTGTGTATAAATGTATGCATATATATGTATATATATATATATATATATACGTAGACACATATTACTGTACTAGCTTCCTTGAAATAGAAACGAAGGCAGACGACATTGATGCAGACGACAGTCAGGCAGCCATCTAGTTAAATGTGCAACGTAATGGACAGGTTTGTCGGCCGACTTCAGAGGTCGACATCGCTACAAGATCAAACGGATTACATTAGCATTCATTTCCTGCAAATTATGCCATCATTGACTGCCAACATCCGTCGAAAGTTGTACGGTTTATCTATCTATCTATCTATCTATCTATCTATCTATCTATCTATCTATCTATCTATCTATCTCTCTCTCTCTCTCTCTATCTATCTATCTATCTATCTATCTATCTATCTATCTGACTATCTGTCTGTCTGTCTGTTTATCTACTTTTCTCTTTATGTCTGTATCTAATATCTCTGCCCTTAGCGTCACACACACAGACACACACACACACACACACAGAAACACACACACATACACACACACACATACACTCTCACGCACACACATGCATACGTGTGTGTTGGACTATGTGTGCGTGTGGGCTTCTGTACATGCATATGTGTCTTGTGCTTTGTGTGCGTCTGTGTGTGTATGTATATGCACAATTAGGCATACAAATTTATCTATCTATCTATCTGTCTATCTATCTATCTATCTATCTATCTGTCTATCTCTCTCTCTCTCTCTCTCTCTCTCTATATATATATATATATATATATACACATATTTATGTGTATATGGATCTTGGTCTACATATGTATTAATATATATGTATGTGTGTATATATATATATATATATATATATATATATATATATATATATATATATATATATATTTCTGGTTACATTCATCTTCCTACTCGATATGATTGTGTATATATAAAGATGTACACGCATGCTCCATATGTTGCCGGGTATTCGCGTGCGGCGCCGTATGCTTGTGGTCGCCTCTGCGTGAATGTCTCATTACCAGACCATAGGCCTGTGTTTGTGGGTTTGTGTGAGTGTGCATGTGTATGTCTATGCGTGCTTGTATAGTGTTCCATTCTACATCTATGGCTCTGTTTTTTTGCAGCATATTCCCGGTGTATCTATTTCCAACAAACTTCTAATATTCTCGACCGATTCGTATGAGCGTCTCGCTGCCGTTACCATTGCTAAAAGATGGCGTCTTTAACCATACGCAAGCACACATCCTTGCATACAAACACAAACACACTTACTTGTATATAAAAACTCACACAGACACAAGCATACATACACACGCACACACACATACACATATGTATAAAAATATATATGTGTTTGTGTTTATGAATGTATATAATATGTGTATACACACACACACACACACACACACACACACATATATTTATGTATATAAAATGTATATATGTATGTGCGTGTATATATATATATATATATATATATATATATATATGCATCACACACTCAAACATGCACACATACACGCACATACAAACATACACACACACACACACGTATATATATTAATTACTATGTTACTTTCGCTCTATCTGTTTGTTTGCCTCGCTAAGTTGTTTTACCAGTGACTTCCATCAACAATATGACAGCTGTCTATAATTTCGTTTGCATTTTGGTCTGTCATCAGTACAATTTATCTATTCCCGGCTCCTCCCTGACTCCTCCGTTTTATAGGACCTGATCGATCATCTCCAGAGGATGATGAAAAAAAACAACAAAAAAACAAAACAAAACACAAATAAAGGGACATAAAAAATAAGCACCAAGCGATATTCACTTATACATCATGATGCTTACCTCAGATGATTCTATTATGAAGCTCAAACATTTTACATCACGCCTTTCTACATTAACGTAATGTTTATCTTTTATTCTTTACTCTCCACCGATATTTCTGAGCAGGCTCGGTGTGTGTGTGTGTGTGTGTTGTTGCGAGTGTATATGGATTTGTGTGAGTGTGCGTGGTTGTGTGTCCTTGTGTGGTGTGATGGTGTTTGTGTATGTGTATGCATTAGATCAGTGATGTTCAAGTTGTTTTTGCATAGGCGTATATCTATCCACACATACATACATACATACATAAATATATATACACATACGTGCTGACATATATATATATGTACATGCACATACGTATATGTATATGTATTTGCACACACATACATATATGCAGAGACACGCACACGTACACAGACATTCAAACGCATACTCACGCATACACGCGCGCACTCCCGGCCTCACACACCCACGCACCCCTTCCACATACATACACACACAAATACATACCCACATATATATTCATATACATATGACTACAAGCACACACACACACATACTCAATTACGTATGTGTTCGTTTGTACACGAATGATGTCCATCGCAAATGTCAACCATGGGAAGAATTTTATTGGATACGCCAAACTAACAAATTAGTCGTTAATTTTTATTGAGAAGGTGTTAAATAAAGTGTGAACTGTACTTTATAGCATTAGCATTTTACTAGAAACAGATAACCCCAGATAATATCTTATAAGGTTAAGGCGGCGACCTAGCAGAAACGTTAGCTTACCGGGCGAAATGCTTTACGTTCTGAGTTCAAATTGCACCGAAGTAGCTGTTGCGTACTGGGATCGATATAATCGACCGGCCTCCTCCCCCAAAATTTCGGGCCATGTGCCTAGAGTAGAAAAAATATAGTACAAATTAAAAATCGGCGAGCTGGCAGAAAAATTAGCACGCCACCTCTGCCTGACCTTGCAGGGCTATCCCTTTCTCTCGGCCCATTTCTGGGTGAGATTGGTCATCCTCTTCGTACTGGTCGCAATTCTTCTTCACCTGGAGATTCTGAGACTCTGGTTTTCAATTACGTCTACAACATGTATACTTAATGGTCTGCGGTCGTTGAGTATGTGGCCCTCTTTTCAAGACGAACCAAGGCCTCGGGCATCTATACTGCCTATTCTGAGGACGTTCATGCTAGATTAAGGAATAGAAGCAGAAACAGTTACTTACAGTGATTTTGTTGGGGAGGAGGATATGGATGTTCCGTCCTTATGGCTATATGTGAGTGTTTCCACAAGCAGTTCCCTATACATACTTTTATAGACATTCCTCAGGATATTCAGTTTTTATGGTATTGTGTATTTTTGGTTGTTCGAATGAATTTTATGTGTATTGTGTGGTTTGTTGGTGTGATGAAATCACTGTATGATGTTTGTACGGTTGTATAAATGTTCCATTAGTTCTTTCTTGTTCGTAGTTATTGTTGTATCGTTAATGACGTTTCAATTTTGCCAGTGTTTAGATCTACTGTCTAAGGGTTGCGTTTGAATTATGCTGTGCTTGTAATGGCGGTATCCGTGATAGCGATGGTGGTAATGGTAGTGATGCCGAGGCTGTTGTTGACTCTACTGGTGTAGCTGCCGTTATGCTTGGTGCTTATTGTTTCTCAAAGCTGTCTCCCCTACTTCCATCATACCTACCAGTTTTTTGTGTTGCTGTTGGTGTGATGTTGTCTCTTTATCTTCTGTTAGACGTGCTGACGTTTTGCCATTCAGGCTATTTATCGTCCATACACCACAGAACATGTCTGAGGGGTGGGAAAACGGGAGGGGCATGTCTTCGGGAAGATTTTACTGTTGTTCTCTTGATAACGTTATTGTTGTTTTAGGAGTTTATGATTCTGTTGTTTTTTGTCATAGATGGTGGTGTGTTT